>NC_041356.1:7357933-7527933 GCF_900634415.1 Cottoperca gobio | reverse complement strand
CCTTTTGCCCACTCTTGTGAGTACGGTAGATGCACGGACCTCTGTCATGCCACAGAATCATTTCTCAATCTCTTCAATATCTTAATAATCCATTTCAAATTACCCATCCAATCAGTTTAATTGCTCGCTATTCTTTCTGCCAATATGTTCCTCCGCGCTGATAAACGGCCGCTAATTATTCCAGAATTATACACCGATCATTTCTCCGCCTTTTTAAATGTCTGCATGTTTAGATCATCTGTCTTGCTACATGTTGACATGATTTCCACAGATGTACGTATGTCTGCCTGGAAGTGGCAATCAATTGAAAACAAAACAACCTTTTCCCGATGGTTTTTTTAACATCTGCTGGCGCCAATCACTGGATGAGCAGAAACACAGGCACTGCTGTGGCTCAGAAACACACGCACATATAGACACACACAGCCACAGCTGTCGCTCTATACAGTCCTGACTCAGCACACAGACACGCAGTCTATAAGTGCAACAACAACCCCCCCCCCCCCTTGCCCCCCTCCCCTCAATCTTAAGTGTGTTGGGTATCAGCCTGTGTTTGTTCACATCAATGTTAATGCAATCACAGAGCTCTTACCTTCCTCTGTGTCCTGCTGATGGACGAGTCAGGAGGAGAAAACAGAGTGAATGTCAGTTTTTGTTCAAATAAAAAAATATATATATTAATTGATGCACTGATAATGCAAGCAGACAAAGTGGTTGTTGTGTAGAAACACAGCAACTAAAGAGACACACTCACGGCTGAAGAAGCCGTTGCGGTGCAAGAGGAGTCCCCCGCACCCACAGACCACGACGACCAGGAAGACCACCACCACCGCCGCCACCACGGCCGAGACGTTGACGTCCTCTGGAGTCGAGAGGGGAATAAAAACTGAGTTATGGTCTGTTTTCCACATCATTTGATTGAAGCAGTAAGTCACAAAAGACAAGGAAATATATGAAGTCCTAACAGCGAGCATTAAAGCTCCAAACATAAACAGGAAGACTGTATGTTAATGTAACTCAGTCTAATGGTTTCCCTGTACGACAATAACATTTCCTATAAATTATTAAAAGCATAAAACTGCTGTTTGCATTAACCTGGAGTACATTATATAATTTATTAGCAAGCTGAAGACCTTTGTTAAGAAAACAGCATCATGTTAGATCACAGTAGTGAGGAAGAGGCACACACACACACACACACACACACACACACACACACACACCTATCTTCATGTGCTTGCCCTGGCACATCTTGGGCGGTCCCACTCCGTTGGAAGCCAGGCAGCTGTATCGACCGGTGTCCTCTTTGGCTACAGCTTTGAACTCCTGCAGGAGAGACAGAGAGGGAAGAAGAAAACGTTTATGATGATGCTTCCGCCGCTTTAATGTGAAGCATCTGTTCTGCTGAAGTGTCCTTGAGCAAGAAGCGTAGCCTACTATCAACGCATAGAGCGCCTTCAACAGAACCTGACACCATCTCTGCTTCTTTCAATAAGACATGATACTGCAAGGAGACAGTGTAAACTATTTACCAAAACACTCCTCATCCTTTCCCTTATCTGCGCACACACACACACACACACACACACACACACACACACACACACACACACACACACACACACACACACACACACACTCACGAGTACTCCTGTGTGTGAGTTGATTAGATATGTGGCGTTGGCGTGCCATGGCAGGCTGATCGGCATGCTGTCCTTGAACCAGGAGTAAGTAGCAGGCGGGATGCTCTGCTGGTCCCTACAGCGCAGCTGCACCACGGAGCCCGTCACTGCCCCACTGGGGATTTCGCAGGACGGGGTGTGTGGGGGCACTGGAGGGGAGTACAAGGTAGGAATGAAAAGAAACGAAACCCAAACCTGGGAAAACAAGTCAATCTCATACATATTTCAGCAGTTTTTTATCATCGATTCTCTTTACCCAGGACTTTGAGCGTGACGTTGGTCTCGCCCAGGTTGACTGAGTCATAAGGAGCACTGATCTCACAGCGGTACTCCCCAGCGTCCTCCTGGGTCACCCTTTGCAGCGTCACCGTGGCCCCTTCAATGGTCGCCCGGCCCTCAAAGGGGCCTGAAAGAATGGACGGAAGATGAGGAAGTTCCAGAGGAAATGGTTCCCTGGCTGCGGGCTAACGATGCTTTGTTTTTATCCTTATATTGCTGCCTCTTAAATACGAAACGTTACATTCAGATAGCAATATAGCAAGATTCCGATATTATTAAACTAGATCTAAAAAGAAAGAACAAATGGCCGTGCTTATTATAACTACTGTTATGTTGTTTTTTTTAAAGAAAAGATTTAATTCACAGTAAAAGTCTTCCAGCAACTGATTCTCCAGTTTCTGCGAGGCAGCTGCAGGAAGTGCAGAGTTATAGGTAAGAAGTTACTCTAATCTGGATCCACATGCTAAACCACAAAGGAGATCAAGGATAAGAGGTTAGGATTTTAAGCTTCGATACCACCGACTGTGGACAGGACTGTGCTAAAACATCTCTTACATTTATCCATTATTCCTATCTCACAGTATCCAGGTGGTGGGTTCTTTTTCTCATCCTACATAGCAAACCCCTTCCAGCTGGCACTGCAAGCTGATTAAAACAAATGCCCTGTTTGTCACTCGGGGGGGATGAAGAGCTACATGCTGCTTTCACACCTTTGAAGTGTCCATCAAAGTACACGAAGGAAACATCTTTGCCCTTCTTCTTCCACTCGATGCGTGGGTTCTGGTCTTTCTCTGTGCGGAACGTGCATGACAGCACCGCATCTGAAAAAAAGGGAACCAATGAGATATTTATGGCAGAACAGCAAAGCCTTCAATCAGTGGCATTTCTTTTTAACTGTTTGTTCTATTTATAGCCGTATGGTTTATTCTGTCAGAGAGAATCTAATAAAGCAGCAACTCATGAGGGGAAGAAAATGACTCGACAGTGAGACGATGCTTTTTCTGCCTCACCTAAGAACTCGTGCACCTCCACCTTGTGTCTGTCGCTCGACACGGTGACAGGAGCGGAGGGGGAACCTGGTGGTGGAGAAGAAGAAGGGAGGGGGGGGGAGGGGAGAAGGAGATATAAAAAATAAAAAGGGGGTTAGAACATTTCAGAACGCAATATTGCTTGTAATCCATTAGGGGGCAAGGTGAATTGGGTAAAGTGCTCCACATTGCCCGCCAACTGCAAGAGGAGAATGCTTAATGGCTGTCTTTAGTCTACTGTCTGAGGCAGCCAGAGATCTCCAGGAAATCTGAGGTAAGGGCAGGATTACTCCCTCCTCCGCTTTAATCCAGCAGGGTTAAGGAGCAGTCCGCCGTGTGTTTATTTAAACGCAGGTTAGGACAAGGTCACCAGGCATCTCAACAGAGGCTTGTCCAGATTAACCTGATGTATGAGAGGCATTAGCGAAGAGGCGGACGGCACACTGTCCGTGTTTGTTTCCCCTGCTGTCTGTGTGTCACTGATACCTAGCGTCCAAACAGGAAGAGGAAGCAGGAGCTACCCTTCCTGTGTGCTGATTGGTTTAAGGGGCGGATTATTGCCCGGTCGTCATGTTGTTAAATACAGGTTCAACATCGGTGAAGGTTACCTGAGGGAACAGTAGGTTAGAAACATGCACACGGCATATACAGTAAACACTCTCTGCTGCTGCACGAAAGCCTATAAGATCTCCCGAAAGTCTGCAACTTAAGTAAAAGGTAAAAAAAAAGAGTTTTACTGAAGGCCATGCATTTTTTAAATGAGTAAATAAATGTTGAATGGGCCTCGGGGGTACTTACTCAGAACACTAAGGGCTATTTAAAATGTGCAACAAACTTTTAATTTGGTGTAATGAAAATGTACACAATTTCAGCCTGAAATAACTTCTCTGACACACATTTACTTTTCCTGCCATTGTTTCTGCTATCGCCATGACGCGGACAGATTTCAATCTCACAAACATATAAACCCATATTGTGAAATTACAGTGAGCAGTTTCCTGTTTGTCAGTAGCTTCCTGTGTGGGCCCATTGTTACTGGATTACTGTGAGTTCTAGAAGTTTTCCCCTGTTAAGGGAGGGGTGACATGGGAGAATGGAGGGCGGGCTGAGACAAAGGGCAGGAAGTGTGGAAGAGAACAGGCCATGTCGGACGACTCTGCAAACTGGAGCTCATAAGCAGACCCAAAGGTCTGTCTCGCTCTTATTTCCACGACAACAGCTATTTTTAAATGAGCTTTTAAATAAACAACAGCCTATACAATAATAATGTCATCTGCAGAACACATAACACACAGTCAAGTTTTTTAAAAGCTTTTCCTGAAGTTGGCTCAATTTGCACCAGCTTCGCTTACTTTGCTCTAAGTGAATTAAAACTGCACACTTTCCCTGCAGACGTTCCCTCTTCCTCTCGCTTTGCCATGTGTTGACTTGCGGCGGTGTAACAGGATTATCGTCGTAGCCTTGGCTCGCGTACCTCGACACCCTCTGAGGAGCATTGTCTCACTAAAGGATGAACATGACGAAGGAGGGAAAATACAATGAGATTAAAAAAGGCACGAGGAGGCACGTCAAAGGAGAGATGAGCGGCCCTAAGAATAGAATACAAATGAAGTGGAGTAGAGGAGAGTGAGGCGGGTGGAGGTTAGTGGAGGGGGCCAGAGACCCGTAGAAGCATGAATAAAAGAGGGAGTGGGATTGAAGGCAAGGGAGATCCTCTAAGACAGTAGGACTGTGAATGGGAGAAGCTCTTGTCACATAGTGTGAGACCAGGCCTACCGCCACCTTGAAGGGTGTCTCTTTGACAAAGAAGAAATTCAACAGGGTTGACAACATGCCTGCACTTCACCGCTGCGCTGACTGACACACACACGCATTACAAAATGAGCAAAGATTTAGCGCTCGTGAGGCCGTGCTGCCCCTGTGTCGTGCTTCACTGTGCTCTACTACTATGAGCACTGTCAGCTTCAATGGCCTCAATTAAATACCAAAGCGCCGAGGCAGACAATGAACACATTGCGAGGAGTTCGGATCATTTCACAACTGCATGGTGGGTAATGTTAACATGGTGTAACTTCCAAACTAAAAAGGGGCTACTGTCCAAGAAGTCGACAAGAAATAGAACTAAATAGAAGAACCAGCCTTCTAAATGTCGACAAATGACACCCGCTCAAACATGGAATAAAACGTCACAACTGTCGGCATAGTTGGCTTTGAGGACCAACTATGATCCGGACCTGACCCATATATGGCTGCTTCACTTGGTTAGGTGTCAGTAGTGCACACTGATGTGATTTGGACCATCACTGGCACGTGATATTATCTCAAGATTCACCCATCAGGAGTGAGTCCAGCAAAAGAACACTGAGCCGAGCATCTTTGACCACTTGAGCAGCTCGCAAGATTGGCGGCTATCAAGTCGTATAGCGTTAGTTTGACTCCACCAAAAAGTATGTATCACAACCTGAAATGCTTGTCAAAACATTACTTCCATAAACGTTGTGCTTCTCAGCAGCAGGCCTCTGATGCTCCTCCAATATCTCATCAGATACGGCCACTAAGGTATTTAAAATGCTTCTGCGACGGATATGTTGTGACTCCGAAGCACAGAAACATTTAGACAAAGGCGTCAACACAGACAAGCTTACAGACAACAACACATCTCGTGCGTGGCATCAACATCAAGACTGTGACAGCCACCCTCTTGCCTGAGCAAAAATAGAAAGATGGCACGCTCGCTCCTTGGCACGCAGTTTTACTCTCATTACGTGGTCCGGACAGAGTGTTACAGACACTGGGGCGGGTGTTGCCAGGGCTGTGCCGAGGTCAAAAGCATGGGGGAGTAATAATTAAGGCACTTATTAAAATTAACAGGACAAATGAAAAAGGAAGGGAGACGGGCCCATAGGAGATATCCTGTCTGGCTGTGTAGATAACGTGAAAGTGGATGGCACACACGTTTCAAGGCTGTGGGGGTACAGAGACAAACAGGGAGGACTGTGCGTGTGTGTGTGTGCGTGTGCGTGTGTGTGTGCGTGTTCTCCATTTGAACAAAGCCTCTCTGTATGACTGTAACCCTGTGAGCAACAGCTGTCTCAGGCAGGCACGGTGTGTGAGTGTGTGTGTGTGTGTGTGAGGTTGAGATGGGGGATGTTGGGGCTCTTGCCACAGAGACCCACCCGAAACATTTCCTCCTGGATTTTTTTTTTTTAAACAATACACTCCACAGGCAATCAGCAGGGCCGAGGCCGACTGGAAGCTGCTCTCTTAAACTGTTGACATCTATCTGTGCGCCAGATGATGAGGGATTTCTGACAGGTTGTCCACAGCGGGACAGGACACACACACCTCTGTGAACTCGTGACCCGGTGGCCTGACAGGTGGCAAACACAGAGTAAAATCGGCGTCACTCACTCTCACTGTCTCATCACATCCATCACACAGTGCTCCTGCTCCCCTGGAGTCCTGAAGGCACTGACACTGCTTTCCATTATGGGATTATTTATGTGCCTTTTTGCTATTTAAAGAAACAGGTTTCTCCTGGTAACATCACTGCTATGAAAACCTCGTCACCAAGAGAAACAGTTTGACGTTTCTGGTGGTAACGGCTGACCTCATGCACAGATCCGCCACCTCTACTGCCAACACGGGTGCCCACCTGCCACCACCAGGCCGCCCACACCCTGAGGTGACACGCCGCCAAATACAATTTACGGGCCAACTTGGAGGAACCCAGCCTGGCTTCAGAGTCCCTCTCACAGAGGGGCTTTCACTGAACTGGGGAACTGCGGACACTAAAACAAAATAAGAGTCCAAAATGAATGATTTCTTTTCTTTAACTTTTGAAATTAATTTATAATTTTAGAAATAAAACATGAAAGAATGTGTTAATAAACACACTATTTTGAGAAATAACAAAAAGAAAGTCACTAAAGCACACGTTTTAATGACTTCTTTTGTAAAGTATAGATCCCAGGACATCCATGAACAGTTAGAAAACAACTCAATATATAAAATATTAGTTGAAATACATGAACGCTATCTATTCCCTAAGCTTCTTCTGGTGGAGAGAAGTGGGGAAACAGAAGCACAGACAAAGAAACAGTTAGTTCTTCTAAATGAATAGTTTCCATTCGTCACTTACATTGCATCAGTAAAATAACAATAGGAAGATACAGGGACGTCCCCTCCATTATCGTCCACAACTCTGGCTGAGTCTTGTCTTCTCTGGACGGAGCGAGGAGGCAGATCCCGAGCCTCAGCTTTCTTCTCGCACTTGTTCACAACTCTCCAATAATTCATCCAGCTTCCAGGGAATAAACTGTTCTCCAAGGGGAAGCGATCGGACCGGCCCGGCGCGGAACGGAATGGAGCGGCGCGGAGAAACTAGCAGGCGAGGGGGATTAGCGGGACGCACCTCCGGGACTGTTCGGTCAGAGTCGCCGGTGCTCTGGCTGAGAAGTGTGTCTGGGAGCGGCGTGCCTCGGTTACTACGAAAGACGCGGATGAACGTCCTCTCTCCCCCTGCTGTGTGGTTTCGGCGCTGGTTGAGGTGGAGATGGAGGTGGAGGGAGGGCGGGGTGTGCGTTCAGACGAGCAGAGCGGCGGAGCGCCAAGAGCGCAGCGCCGTGTCCAAGACGCGCACTGCACTAACAAATGGCCACATAACGGGAGTCAACTGCCAGGGTATGGCAACAAGGTGTGGCACGCATCTTACCTTAGCCCGAGTGGGACCCGGTTTAACCTTAAAGTTTATTATAAATATTACTGGATGGCATAGATAAAACCCAGTTTTAGATTCCTTACAATAAAGGCACGCCTGTAGTATTGACTGACAACAGGCTGCAATAATGTTTAATGCATTGAAGTGTATGAAGTCGTCATATGAGCACTTAAATAGTCCTCTAAATGTTAGATCGTAGTTGAAATATTTATTTTATTCAGACTACTTCAATCTTGAAGAAGATGAAAAGGTTGACAAGGATAAGTTTAGCCTCGGATCAAGATGCTGTGCAAAGCTAAATTTGAGGTGCAGCCCAAAACAATGAAAGGCTTGTGGGATGAAGGGAGGACTTATTCAGTGCTGATCTTTGTCTAGATAACAGAACATTTATGTTTACTTACTTTGCACAGATGGAAAAGATATTTACTGCCCGTGGACATCTTTACTGGTTTGTGGGTGCTGCATCATGTGGAGGATTAAATATGACTTATCCATTCATTAAGAAGGTAAGAGATAAAAGAGTTTACCAACATCGTGGAAGTGTAGACATACAGATTGTGGGTGCGAGTGAGTAAATGCGTGGAGGTAAAGCTAACCGCACATTTAGATGTGGAGATCTAATTAGTCCTGCAGATCAAAGCTTCCCCACTGAATTAATATTGACTAAATAAGAGTTAAAGCTGAACACTGGATAAGTCCTTCCACTGTGAAATTAAATGAGGGAACCTCGGGGGTGACTTTAATGTTGACCTCGTACTGCGCTAGCTCTTAAGCAAGAAGAACCACATTATAAATTAATTTCTAGGAATGCATTATTCCAGCATGTTTTAGTAGCTATTCAATTTTAATAGTGTTTGAGCAGCGGCGTCACAGACGCAGCAGACATCCTAAAACTTCTCTCCAGCAGCAAGGAATTCAGGGCACCGATTCAAACATCTCAATTGGTGTGACTGTGCTCTCTAAATCCTAAGCATATGTCCTTGGGTGTGTCTCGCACATTGTCAGTGTGTGTTGGTGTGGGGGTCGAGGGGGCGGTGGAGGGATACTTGAGCAACAGCTGCACAGCGGACTAAGTTTTGCGGCCGGAGGCTTTGCACGATCCTCAGAAGTCTGGGGATGGGGAGTGATACAGTTGGACTGTGATTAATGCAGGAGAAACCCTCGCTGGTAATCTGAGGATAAAGGCTTTTAATGCTACCTGTCTTTACTTCTCCTGCTGGTCCAAACACACACAAGAGGCGGAGGCTCGAATGTCAAACAGGGGATCTGTAATGTACGACTGGGGGAGGGGGGGGGAGTCTGGGGGGGGAGATTCTCAATTTTCTTTATGTCATTGGTGGTCGTTACCAGCTGTCTGTTAGCACCTGTACTGATACACGTGGTATCATTACGGGTACCACTTCCTCATGTTTAGAAGTTCTAACTTTATAAAAAAAGGCATTTTGGGGAAATTAGCTTATTTGCTACAGTTTCCCAAAATGTTATTCCTTAAATAATTAATTTGAGAAGCCATTAATATGGATCGTGTGACGCCACAAGCAGTTCTCAGATCAGCAGTCTGCAAATTCTTTGTATCATAAATCATCAATGATCCGAACACGTCCATTTTGTTCTCATGTAATTGAGCAGACTTTGTCTCACACAAGGGCCAATTCATTTATACATTAAAACAGTTTATCAAACGTGAGCAAATACACAACTCCACCAAGATATTCAGTTTACCATCACGAGACAAAGAAAAGCAACTATTCTTCACATAATCAGATTAAAAGATGACTTTTAATGCTCTACTCAACGCTTTCATATCAAATAAGATAAAACTCCACCACATCCTCCGTCAGCATGACACACATTTATTTTGACCCTTTATTAATGACTATTGTAACTGCAGACTTTATGGCTAATTAAAAAGTGAAACCCTGTACTTATGAACGGCTTATATCTGATTAGTAAATAATTAACCATTAATTACAACTTATAAAGATCTATAAAAAGGTCTTTTTAGATTGTGACTCAGAGCTACATACACTGGGGATAGAAAAGGACGATCTCTGGCAGAAACCAGCAGTGTTGTGTCTAATGTGTCAACGCGCCGGGAATCCTGGGAGAAACAAGGAAAAACAAAGCGCCTCATGGCTCCAATCCTCGCTCACACTTGACTCCGAACACACTCTTGAGGATTGAGAGCCACCTGTTTGAAGAGTGATAGACACAACAGCTGCACTGAGGCCTGACCTTCAGCCAATAGACACACACACACACACACTCTCCGCTGTTGTTGTTGTTAAGCAAACTGCTGACACACACATACAGTGAGCGTACATCCACGCGTTTCCATTTTCACTCTTCTCCCTCACTCCTACACACCCGCAATCAGCTGAACTCAAGCACCTCACACACACACACACACACACACACACACACACACACACACACGCACACACGCACACACGCACACACGCACACACGCAGTGATTTCCATGAGAAAAGTGGGAGCGATTTGTCACATATTTTTACAGATTTATTGAACAAATAACACAATCAGATACATGTTAAAGTGTGTGTGTGTGTGTGTGGAAGGTTACACAGAGGTCGTCACTGGCTGGTCGGAGGTGGAGCTGGGAGGCTGAGTGGAGTCAGGAGGAGAGGTCGGTGTTACTTCTTCCGGTTTCGGCACCTCAACCTGTGCAAAGAAATCCACGCGTTAAGGATTATGTTAACAATTGTTTTAACCTCGTTTCTCTCTTTGCAGAAATATGCTTAAGAAAGTAGAAAAGGTCTAAAAATCATCCCTCTAATAATCTTCCTACAGGAGGGGCGTGGAGGTCTCTGTTTGGAGCGTGGGCGGCCGTGTTTTGAGCGCCAGCTGGAGGCAGACGGGGGACATGCTTCCCCACTGCCTGCAGCCGGCTCAGAAGACGCCGCCCACGCCTCGCTGCTTTTATAAACCCGTTTCTGCACGGTAGCACATACACAGGCCTTTACACTTTACAATATTACAACACCGCAGTCCTCAAACTGTAGTATTTTGATATTGAATCGATATCTCTTCAAAAAGGCGTCTGTGCAGGATCGCATTGGATGTTAACGTGTTCCTGGTATTTTGACATTTAATCCAATTCAAGCAACAACAACGAATCTTTTGTTAAAGCAGTTTCAGTCATTTGTTTGCCAATATGTTAATACCAACCAGCTGCTCTGATATTCTTCCATTTTAAATGTCTTTCTTCCAAACTTTGCTTTTTCAGGAGAAGAACAAACAAAAGGCCGACAATAAAACGATAACCGCCGGATTGACCTTTGACCCTCTGCGCTGTCCTTCTTCACACAGTGCAGTGAAGGATTATCAGCAGCATTTCAGAAGGATGCACTTTATGTTCACCTGAAAGTTAAGTGGTTTAGACCATCCGGCTAAATTGTAGGCTTGTTACAACCAGTCTGATGCTCTGAAATACCCTTTCTCCTACAGAAGTAAGACCCAAGTGGTAACACTGGAATCACTTAATGTGTAAAAGGTCATGTTCATGTTTCTTGAGATATATATATATATATACTTGATCACATTTTATCTGCATCTCAAGACAAGCTGGCGTCTTCTGGTTTTAGAAGAAGAATGAAAATGATCATTGGTTTGCACACACGTACCGAAAACACTGCAGTATAAATGTCCTTCGGAGAGTTTATAGCTCCTCCGCTGATCAGCGGCAGTGATTCTCTGTTAGCACACGGGACGAAGAGGACAGGCCGGCGTGCTCTCCTGTGCTCATCACACACAGCAAACATTAACGCGTCAGGTGATACTATGGATCAGTGTCCTCTAAGAAATGAGAAGTGATGTCCTGTAGCTCCTGCAGCAGGTCTGCATGCTAATCCTGTGCCTGTAAAACTTCAGAAAAAAGACCTTGATCCAAATATCCTTCGCCATCTCGGTCCAACTCTGACGTCCGTACGTTTGTCTTTATTAAAGTGCTATTTTTACCCCCGAATGACCAAATCTCTGTCAAAATAAAATGTAGGCCACAGAGCACAGTTTGTCATCAGTTGCCAAATCAAGTGTGTCTATTAATGAGTACTTTTTTATTTTTGCATTACGCAATCAGTGATGCACAGAGGATGCCAGAAAGGCTGCAGTGAAATACATTTCGCCTAGATGGCTCCATCCAAAATTAACTCGCAACCTAGTTTGAATTTGAAGGATTTATGCTTCTCCTTTAAGAGTCTGACTCGGTTGTGCACAGACAGAGCCGATTCTACTGCGCATCGATCTGAGTGTCACGATTTACAACATCTAGAAAAAGAGCCTTGAACCTGGAGAGATTTAAAAATACTTCTTCCTTGGATCTGGAGCGAGCGTCTGCGTCTTTGATGTGGAGTTGAGAAAACAGCAGATTGTCCTTCATGAGGAGGGTGAGACCTGCTTTCTTACTGAAGCCTGCAGCCCACGCAGCGTCTCCTCTCTGCTTTTGCCAAAATATAAATGCAAAGCAATAAATAGTCGTGTTAAATCCTAACCTCTGGCTGCTTTATGGAATCTGAAATGATGGCTGCAGCCAGGGAGCGAGCTGGATAAATGTGGAACAAGTCATTTGGACGAGTATCCGTCATCTAGACCAGAACACGACCGGCCTGCTTCCCTGAGTGGGCCTCAGTGCTTCAAGCTTTACGCTCACGGCTGTTGGACGGCTGTGTGAGGTAAAAGCAAAAACAAAAAATGTGTTGTTCTTACCAGTTTCCTCGCCCGCTCACTCAGTTTCCTCCAGACTGTGTGGTGAGCCTGCAGAGAGGAAGACAACGTGACCCAGCGGGCACATGCAGACACCGATAAACCACTTTTACTGCGCCGTACAAAAGGACACGCTTTCATATTAGAAAACAATCAAATGTCATGTGTAATCTGTTCCGTGGCAACAGCGGTTGTGTTTATAATCTTGAGGGAAACCACAGCAGTTGACTTTCTTCTTGGTGACTGTAATTAAAACCTGTAATTATCTAAAGTGTGACATTTCAAACTGATATGCACCTTTAAATAGGGCTGAACCGAATAGTTCATAATGTTTTTCTTACAGCGCGTCGACTCGTTCTGTTTAAACCGGTATCTCTGCACGCTGGCCTCCATTTCTCTCTAAAACTCACAACCAAAATCCACGGGACAGTATTTGTTAGGTGGGTGAGAATGATGTAGATTGTAGTTCTACTGGTAAGATCAAACTAATTTAAAAGACAACTAACAAACGGTCTCGCATGAAGGTTTTTTACACACCAAGAAGTTAAGTAAAACAATTCTCAGCCTAACACACGGCGTCTGCCTGCGGTGTATCTGAGTGCCTTTACGCCAACATATTCCCCACACGTCCCTACCTCCATCCCCAGAGGAAGGGAGAGGCCCTGTGCTCGACGATGGAGGCCCCAGGGTCCCTCTCCCAGGCTGTGGAGGGCTGTCACAAGGTACTGGGAGCACAGGCCTGTTCTGGCCACCAGAGGGCCCACACTCAGCAGCACATGGTCACCACATCTACAGACAAAGGAAAAGGAAAGCGATTATGGGCGGGTAGGTGGGAGATTTGCTAAATATATACAGTATATACCCTCCTTTAGATACACATTATGTGACATGTGACTATCACGACACTGGAAACATGTCGGCAGGAAATGAAGGATCGAGTGCATGAAAAGTCACCTGTTGAGCATCACTGTGCCTTTGGGACTTTGTGCTGCCTTCTGTTCCACCTCTTCCTGTTTACACCTGGAACACAGAGGGGAAACAACACGATCACCATGTGTGTGAGTACACTGGGGAGTGCAGGGAGAGAAAACAAAGACACAAGCATAAGAAGGACAGAGGGGAATGAAGTATGAAGGTGTGAGATGTGAGAAAAAAGGAAGAGAAACAGCTGGAAAAGAGTTTCAGTGATGGACTGCACTGCTGCTCAGTCAGGAGTTAGTCTACCTGCTGTGTGAGAAGACCTCCAGCGCCACAGAGGGCGCCACCTCCAGAGGCTCCCAGGCCAGGTCCTGGTGGATCAGCTTCTGGGTCCCTTGGGTAAAAGACCGCAACGACTCCTGGAGAGGGAAAATAACAAAAACACTCACTCACAAAGGATCCGGTACCGTCAGACATGCAAGCTCCAAGGAACACACCAACAAATACAAGCTCTGAATCATTCCTCCCCTGCGACTGCTGGTGACAAGTAGGGACTTCACTTCAAAGGTGATAATGAAAACTCACACTCTAGTCTCTCTTTCTCACACAAACACCTAAATAAAGACTAACATTAATATGTGATACTGTAAACACAACAAAGACTCTATTTTCTGCCAAAACATGGCTAAAGACAGCGTTTAAAGGAAGGTGTTAGCTCAACACTAAAATAATAACTGCACTTAGATCCAAAGACTGAAGGAGTTGCTATGTGTTGATATTTAATACAGACAAACTTCAGTTTCTGCTGACCTCTAATGGTTAAATATCGCCACAGTAATGTAGATGGTTCCAGGTGCAACGGAGATAAAGTTACTTCTATAAAAAGGATGACAGAGAAACACCTCGAATATCTTTAAAGAAACATATGCACCACTTATTTATTGTATTGTTGTCAAGACTGGAACACATTTGATTAACTGTACTTTTGACCACACACACACACACACACAGACACACATTCGCACACACACCTCTGAGGGAGTCCATGAGTCCAGCTGAGGGTCGAGCACCACATCACAGCAGAAAGCTCCTGAAGTGACTACATGGAAGTGACACGGAGACCAATTAGCGTCACACCACCTCCATCAGTCAACACGTACGTTGCAATAACGTTTAAATCAGCCTAAACACAACAAGCTTAGCTGAACAGACGATGCATCTTCCTGGCGGAGATTTCTTGACTAAGTCTATTTCTACAGGTCTCTGATGGTCAGGGTACATATGGAGACATAAAGAGAAGCTCCTTTACCTGCCACCTGGAGTGTGCTGAGCAGCTCCACAGTGAAGTCTTCTTTGAACGCAGTCTCCAACACCTGGCCGAGCAGCGCAGCACAGGAACGCCAGTAGGCCTGAGAGTGAACAGGAGGAAACGCTGAATGTCACAGATTTAAAAAGCTGTACACAGTATGTTTACAGGGCTTGTGTGAAATACTGGTGGAAAGTACAGGCAATGTTTCATCTCCTAATGCTCCCTTACTTCCCCTGACAATGTATGAAGAGGAGATTCTTCACTCTCTGAAACCCTATTGAATTAAATATATTTTTTGTGGTGAAAGTACCTGGTTGGCAAGCGTTGGATCGGTGTCTTTAAATGTGAGCAGAGTGAGTGAGCATGAGTGGGTGAGGGGCTGGTGCAGAGACCACAGTTCCCCGTCCACCAGGGCCAGGGCCGAGTTGGTCACGTGATGCTCCGTCAGGTCTGAGGGAAACACAGAGGAGTTCATCTGAGTGCAAAGCAAGTATTTATTTATAGCGAAACATGCAGCAATGCATATTTAATACATGCCAAAGAAGCGGAAATGTTTAGTTTCTCACAGATCGTGTCGAGTACAAAAATGGTTACAGAGATTAATCGTGCATCCAAACTCCCTTTCACTCACGTCTGGCACAGCTCAGCGGAGTGGACATCCCTCTGTTCATGATGAGCATTGTACCGTCCATCCCCGGGCCCTGCATGGACACCTCTATCTTCTCTAGGCGAGGGTACAGAGCTCTCTGCCTGGCCTGCTCTCTGGAGAAGACGGCATTGCGCTGGCTGCGGACCTCAGCAGGTGCTGCACGCACTGCCGCGGCGGCAGATGCAAAGCCTGTGAATGGGGAGAGGATGGATGGAATCAAGCAGAAAAGAGGGACGCAGGAGGAAGCGAAAGGATTCATCTTCTACACTTTTAATTGTATGTCACTTTTAAAGTTATTTTACTTGTTACAAGGCTCTTACTGATATATGTAAAGCCAACATTACTAATTATTTTTATAATCCTTCACGGCCTCTTAGATAATCTGATTAGATAATTGTATTTGTTGTAGTTTAACTTTGTTGAAAAGCACTTTGAATGACTCCCCTTGCATAAATGTTGCTATATAAATAAAGTGTATTTTTTATTATTATTTTTATGTTGACACTATCTGGGCTCAAGACTACAATGTTCTAACAGAGTTGCATTGTGGGAAGTGTAGGCTCCAGCTTTTTTGGAGCTTGACCAATAATAGATAAAAGCATTTGAATTAAATGTATAATTCATGTCAGCAAATATACAATGTACACACTTTAACAATACTGACAAAAATATACTATGATATTTAGACTGTCCAAGGTAATGCTCGAGGTAGCCACGTTGAAGTTAAGGGTTTTAAATCATTTTCATGCAGTTGATCAATAATTTACCACCACTTTGAGGCAAGACCTGTGTTAGTATAATATAAGACATCATTTTAAAGAACATTTACACTACCTGTGATATGTCAGAGCTGGGTAAAGACTTTTAATGTCATAGCTGGAAACGCACAGGTGAATTATCTAATATTAATTATAACTGCCCTCCACTTTAGGGGAGCTCCTGGTACGTTATTGTGCTCACTGGAATAGTTTAAACTTATATAACAGAGGCGTCGTTATTGTTATGAATTACATTTGTGTTTTTCTTACAATGTCTAGTCAAAACGTCTATTTATCCAGACTCGAACTGTCACTTTAACCTAGTTAGCTCACATGCTAATGCTACACGGTTAACGTCAACAGTTCCCGTTACTCACGGCGCTGGAGAGCTCGACACACGGTCCTGGTCACCATTGTGAAGAATATGTATACACCTTCATAAAAAAACACTTAAATGGATACGAAAGGGCAAATGGATAATGTATGTCACTGGTGCCTCTGACCGAAGGACGCCATGCCTCTTTCGCGTGCAACGATTATTTAGGTCCGGGTAGGAACTGAAGTCAGGAGCTGGAAAGGTCCATGTGACCTACAGGACGATATGCTGCTCCAGTTTGTGACAGCAGGTGTCGCTGTTGGTCCTCATTTCAATGAGGCTTATGTAAAGGAAACCCTGCAATATGTTTTGTATTCTGTAGATAGAAAGACAATTCTCTATCAGCACCATTTTCGTCAACAGTCCCTAAAACATAATATATCTGTATAATACTTCTTTTAGGCACTAAACCTTTAATATTTATGGCGGCCCTCAACTACTTATTTCTGAATTACCTCAGTCTCTGTTTCCTAAGTGTTAAAAGACTGTTGCGCTTATGCTGATTGGATTGAATCCAAAGTTATGATCTTGTCTCTAAAATCTCACATGTCCCCAATTTCATCTTCTAATGGACTCTAATGGAACTCAGAATTTGACAAATGCTCGTTGGATTTTTCAGGACGAGTATCAGCAGTAAGTGTTGGCACTAATGGCAGCAGCAGGAGCAGCAGGACGCCTGGCCAGGGAACGCAGCCGCAGCACCAAAACATCATAAATCATCTCGACGCAGGCCGAGATGGAGCCAGATCTCCGCTAAAGAGCAAAGCTGAAAGACTATTTTCACAATGAGTGTAAATCTAATGACCTCTGCAAGTTAAAGTAAAAGAAGATAAAAGTTGTAAAGGACACTCAACAGAAGCAGTCTGTACAAATGAAAGAAAATGATAAGATGCTTTAAGTATTGAACAATAAATACGCATGACACATTTGTGCATAAAGATTTATTTTTTGTTGAAAATAAGTGTTTCTCACATTGAACCACGAACATATCTGATGTGACTTAAGATAAATGAACGATACACTGACACTGATGTTCACTTCCAACAACGTAACAAGGCATTTGTATCATCTGTAAGGTGTAAAGACCGTACGTTTGAATGACTGATTGATTGTTTTATCAGTTGATTGATTGATACTGTCTCTTTGGGTGAGATTGATTGTACTCAATGTCAGTGTGACAGTACAACGTCATGCACACATCATCCACAGTATGTCAACATTTGGGATCTTCGGAAGGAATTTCCCCAAAGGTGCGGTTTCCTTTTTAAACATTCGTTCATCTGTTCATTCATTCATAGTTAGGCGGGCCTGCTGTGAAATTAACTTCCAGTATGACTCCTTCACAGTGGTGTTACTTGACATCCGTTCAGATACTTGGTGATTGGTCTTGCACTGTCCAAAAAGTCCCAAAAGTGCAAAAAGAAAAACACAAGCAGAAGAAAAAGAGGACCAATGAAACTGCGGAGCACACTGCCATCCCTGCTCGGACCTATGGCTGGTTTCCCAAAAAGCGTTTCGCACTATGATCCTCTTTGGCGATGGCTTTTAAGATGGTTTTGGCACCGTGCTGCCTTTGGGAAACCCCGAACATTTGCTCCCGTTACTCAAGAGGTCGGTGATGAATGTGGGAGGTCAAATGTTGTTTTATTCTTTCAAGGGAAAAATCCACCCTGTGTCCGAGGAGTTAACCTGCTTTGTCTACTTCTGCTTCAGTTAGGGATTTCCTACATTTCCCAGAATGCCTCTTGATCAGAGCACAACTGCTAGATACAGAAAGCAGTGTAGAAACAGTTTTAGAAAGAGTGGATCTTTCCTTTAAATCCCTCCATCTTCAATCTATCTAACATGAATTAATTTGCATTCTAATTTCTAACCATCGTCCCATCCATCACCCCTCCAAGCAGGCTGCTACTGCACGCTGCAGGCGGGGCAGCAAGCCTCTCTCCGGTCCGGCAGAGGGCAGAAGTCCATCTGCCTCACGATCTCTGCGAAAAGCTCGTCCACCATGGTCTTGCTCTTGGCCGACGTCTCCATGAAGGGGCAGCCCCAATCCTCGGCCAGCGCCTGGCCCTCGCTGGGGGACACCTCCCTCTCCTCCTCCAGGTCCACCTTATTACCCACCAGCACCACCGGCACCTGCTGATACCTGGAAATGAGAAAGTAATATGAGAGGATTGTACATCTGAAATGTGCTGCCTTCTCCCCCACTGGGTGTGTTTTGTTACAGATAGAATCTTCTGGTACCTAAGGGAGAAAGCGGGAAAGAAAAACTCAATGACAGCATGAGTGTGTGTGTGTGTGCATTGTTGGCCTACATACTGTATTTGTTAGATGCCGAAACAATAAGGGGTTTGAACAATGCACAATGGAGCGAGAGGAGAGGGATACACTGCTACATTCAGCTCCAGCTTCCCAGGAGGCCTCCATCACTCCCTGGGTGTCTAATGTCAGTAGGCGGTCCCATTAGCAAACTGTCATCACGGAAAGAAATAACGGCCTCCTTTGAATGCAGTGACGCTCTATTTATTCCTGGATGCATCATATATGAGTTGCATGCACAGCTGTACATTTAATGGCTTCCAATTCTTGTTTAAAATCATTAGCTCTCCACTAAGCATGTCTTAACGGATCACAAGCTTTCTTGCCCCAGCGTGTGGCTGACGATCCCAGTCCTCTTCCATCCATCAATACAAGGAAACCAGGCTGCGGAGAGTGATGCTATAGGTTATTGAATAATTAAATGAAGCTAATGTGCTGCTCTCTGAACATTGGCCTCTTTGAAACAACTATTTTCTACTTAATATTTAGCTTTAGCTCTTGTGTGCCTCTTCATTTACAACTCTACAGTTGATCAGTGCATTGAAATTGAGTTTTACAACAAAATATGAGTGAATAACAACCCAGAGGTTACTTCTGGAAACATATGCCAATATCATTTGTGTGTGTCACAAACATGTTAGGTTTGTTACAAAGACTTTGTTCAGATACTAGATAATTAATTTCAGTTAGAAGCCCTTCATGTTTTCTCTGATTAAATAACTACAGAATGTCAATTACAGAGCGTATATATTCTCACTACAGGTAATGGCACAGACCACCTAATAGCCTCGACCATCAATCATTCCTAAGTGCATTCAGAGCCGGCTTATTGATCTGCTGGTGCTATTGAGAAATTAGCTTTTATCTACAAATTGGTGGCCTGCTGCCACACCGCTCAGCTGGGAGAAGAGCTGAGGCGTGGAAAAGAGCTGGCAAACATCTCACTGAGCTAAAGAGGGCCAGAGAGCGGGAGGAAGTGAGTGCAGGCAGCAGGGTGGAGAGAGCTCTGCGACACTCGAGCACCCGCTGAAGTGTCCTCGAGCAAGACATTGAGAGGACTAGCTTCAAGGGTGCTGATCTGTGGCTGAGCTTGACCTCTGACCTCCCAGATGAATTCACATGAGAGAATGGAAATAAAAATTAATGATATCATTACAGTTAATGTCAGGGAGTTCTTCGTAATTCGTCGGCGAACACGCTACAAGACTGTCAAGGAGAAAAAACTCGCTCAGAAAAAAATTCAAATGTCAACGGCTTCCCTGCAGCTTGACATTTTCCCTCAATGCCACCACACTGTACGACACACACACACACACACGCACACACACACACACACACAACAGCAGCTGACCTCAGCAGGACAAGCATCTCGCATGGCCTGTGTGTTTGGAAAGCTGGAGTCTAGAGGGTGTGAAGTGTGAACAAGGAGAGCACCACACAGACAAATGCAATCTGACAGCCTTGCAGGAGAAACTCTATATATAACTACAAAGACACAGGGAGAACCAGCTTCTCTGGGGTGGGGCGGGACGGGTGGGGAGTTTGAATAGAGATCGTTTGTTGCAGCATCAAACTACCGCTCCTTCCTCGCCAGCTGGGGAGAAAAATTAAACTGATCAACACAGCACGAGCAAAAGTGTCCCCTTGGGGATTCAAAGGCTGATATTATGTATGATTGAAGAATATGTCAATCAAGACTCAATATCTCAGAACTATCTCTACCTACAGTGCAACTCTTAGATACATGCTTTTCCTCCACATACTGAATATAAAGCAGGAGGAAATTACAAACTTGTTTGTGATCCAGTACAAGTGTTGGCAGCTCTGCTCTATGGGAATTATCAGCACAGTTGGAATGTGTTTGGATTGCTTGGATGAAACCACCAGCTGTATGAATATGCAGCTTTTTGTTTTGAAACTGCAGTGGGAGAGGAGTCACGTTACATTTAGGGAACAGGCAACAGCAGGTGGTTGTCAGCTAATGGCGTTATACGGAGATATGGATGTTAAAATCTGTATTCATTTCTACAATACTGCTGTTAAAAACCCTTTCTGAATGACACCACGCAGAGTGTGCTGAGCTGCAGGGCTTTCACACGGGGAAGTGCTGAGCTCCACCTTTTTGAAGCCATCATCTGTACGTCCATTTGTGAAAAAGCTTCTGCTGCATCCTCGTTAATGGATGTGGAATCTTGAATAACATTTGCGGGTTATACATTTTGGCCTTTAGAGGAAAAACGAGTCACCAGCATTCGCCTCCAACTGTTGGGAAAAGGCAAAACGCACAAACAGAATCAGTGTTTATAACTCACAAGAAAGACTTTTTCCACTTCGCTTTAGGCTACGACAGCCTTATTAATGCTACCTGCTGTGCTAAATAGCAGCAGTGACTTCACCCACACGTTTTTACAAGCCCCACAGCTCAGGCAAACATACAAATTACAACAAAAAAACAGGCAAGCATCTCCAACCTGGAGTCCTCCAACCCTCCAGCCGCCTCTTTGCTCTCTGCATCTGCTGTTAATTAGCAGTTGGAGCAGCAACACTGGGTGACAGCCAGCCTAACGCATGTATCTGCGTGTAGGACCCAATGGAAAAATCACAGAACCGATAGCGCTCACACTTGTTTTTAACTCCCAAAGGATGTCACAGCTGGAGAACAAAGCTTCTATAGCTCGTGTTTCTGCAGCGCCTTGCATCCCGGCTACTTTAAGAGGAAAGCATGAAACAAACTAACACAACCGCAAACATTCCTGTGATAAACAAGACAGAGAGAGGGCCTGCACAGCAGATGGAAAAGGGTCTTTAGAGTGTTTCTGTTTTATGATGAAACCCCAAGCTCCATTTCCATCTTTAATGGTGCAGCCCAGCTCCTCTAGATGATCGGATGTTCTTTACTGGAGATGCAAAGGCAGTATAGGCAGTGTGGGAGTAGACAAGTCCTAATTAGTTTTATTATTCCCGATGTTCCGCGCCGTTAAGCCAAAACCATAATTACAAGTGAGACATAAAGAAGTGTAAAAAAAGTGTGAGGAAACTTAAATGTTATTAATGTTGCAGATCCTTAATCCTTCCTACAACGCTTGATTGTTGCCAAATTCAGCCAATGCTTTCACAACACTCGCAACTCGCCAGTGTTGATGGTAAATGTAGTCGATTGAAGCAATACTTCCTGCATCCAGTAGCATCATTTGACGTGACAGAGACGGAGTTGGAGGCAAGGAAGAACTACAAACTTCCTACTTGTATTGTTCCCGGGGCAGATGAAGCTCAGTTGCCTCTTATTGAAATGCTGAGTAAATATAAGTTGGGCTTTTATTGTGAAAGGTAAAAACGGAAGGGATGAAGCTGTGCTGTGTGGCCTCTAATGTTTTTATTTTATTTCCTGCATAAGTATAAGCTTATGCAAGTGGGCATCAGTAGCACAATGCATCCTGGTACATGTAGGCGCTGCCAGCACAGCTCTGCAAGCAGGAGAACTCTCGATCAACATAGCATGCACTGAGGAATGTATTGCTTCAATGGACTACATTTCCCATCAACGCTGATTTCACATCCACATAAAAGGTGCCACATTTTCCCTTTAAAGACAGAGATGGAACGAAGCCATAATGACTACAATGTAAGAGTGCGAGCTGACGCAGCCTCGCTATAAACCACTTCCTGTTATACCTCACCTCACTCTGTGAACATTCATTTAGGATCTGGAGTCACAATCAATCTCTGCTTTTCACTTCTTTGGTAAATGGGAAATCCCAGAGATAGTTCAAAGCATTGTAAATTTCCCCCCAGGGGGGGTCACAAGATAAATCTGGGGGGTTGCATGATGATTAGCAAGCTAGGAAACACATTTCTGCTGCACACATTATGCCTATTTTGTCTTTCAATTGTGATATATTTACGTCTTCGGGACTAAAAGTGAGAAAACACTTTACACATCAACAGTCCGCACTTTACTGGTGTCTCTTCTAACTCATTTTAAACTAAGCTTGCTGCTTAACAACTCTCTCCATCCTGTTGACAAACACTAAAAGCCCTCGAGCTGACACGAGGTCAGGAAGTTGCTTTGTACCTACACCAAAGTGCCCCCTGGGATACGTAGTTTTGGTCTCTCCACCCTATTCCCTCTCAGCGGCGCGTGATGCTCACCTCCTGCTATTAGACACAGCATCATTGCAGCGTGAACGCAGCGCGAGTGCTTTGAACGTGCCTCCTCCTCCTGTACAGAACAATAAACCTTCATATGCAAGCGAGGAGATTATTAGATTGTGAGGAGGACTACACCCAGATGTTGTTTTCCCAGATAACAACTGACATGGGGTTTATTTGTGTTAGTCCGTGAGGTGCAGGGTATGCATCAATTAAATACATAACGTAATGAAAAGCACATCATTGAATCACAAAAACAACTTTTCTCATGCACATAAATCAGCACAATGAAGGTGATGTGTGGACTCAGGACACCTGCACCACTGAGCAGTAACATATAAGGTCCCGCTTCTTTCCCATGCTTCGCTCCCACCTCCTGCAGAAGCCTGCTGGTTTATATGTCTCCCTAATGGAGGCCTGATGTCTTCTTGGCTTCCAACCCAACACAATCCCATTAAGTTCTGGTGAGTGGGCATATACTATATCTCTGTGTGGTGCTTGTTGTTGCCGCTGGCTCAGCAAGAAATTTGGGAGGAGGGAGGCTGATCTCCCGCAGGCAGCTAATGGAGACCAGGAGCTGATTGTGTGGCTTGTTAAGATACAATATCTGCACATGTGTAAGTGAACTGAGCCTATCCTTAGATAAACTGATAGGGATATTACATGCATGTCTGCTGATTTGGTTCTCTGAGACTAAATATGATGTCTTATGTCGATACAAGAAGGTTTTCTGTGCTCAAAATGTCCCATTACTTGCTCTGAAATGAGACACAAATATAACAAACATACATTAACAATCCCTGCTTCAAACCCAGAGCAGTGTGAAATAAAAGTATGAAATATTTATAGGTATACACTTGGGGACAGTGGTGGCTGGTTCAGCGGAGGCAGCTGCGCCGGGGTGGCGGCACAGCACAGCTTTATCCATCGTTATATTTCTCATTTTAAAGGAGTTCCCTCACGCACTCGTCCCACGCCGTGCCTCGTCAGCCGCGACGCTCTCCTGCTTCCCCGCGACCCGTGACGTCTGTGCCACGGGAGCATTCGGTTCACTCCGGGGGATGTGGAAGTGAAAAGCACTGCACCAAACTATGCAGGTTAAATTATGGATTATTATTACACAATATGCAGTTGGATAGATAAATATGTCACTGCCTGTTTTACTGAGGAAAAGCTGCAATGTGCACCAGAGGGGAGACCAACAGGAGGAGCATGTGAGATAAGAAAAATAAATGTTCACACAGACACTACAATGGGTCTGTCTACTCTGTGGACAGCCAGCCTACAGGTTAAAGGATAATTGCACTTATATGAGGGGTTATGTGCTGGATCACTGTCCAGGACAACACCACAATGTGTTTACTGTTTCCCCTGCTTACAGTATTTGTGCTAAGCTAAGCTAAGCAAAGCATCTTCTAGCTGCACCTCCACAATAAACAGGGGGGGGGGGGGGGGGGGTTAATTACATGATCAGCGGCATCTTCAGCAAATCATTGACAATGTTAAGCTCTTGCTGAATAAAAGCGGTGTTCGTCAATGCCATCAATAAGACAAAATCACCAATATGTCACCAGCTAAAGGGAGGATCAGTCCTCCTTCCCTCTCTCTCTCTCTCTCTCTCTCTCTCTCTCTCTCTCTCTCTCTCCCCCTCTCTCTCTCTCTCTCTCTCTCTCTCTCTCAGCCGTGAGCTCAGTGGATTTGATGAGTAATGGTCTGAACTGATCAGAGCCTCCCAGAGTTAGTCATGTGTGAGAGACAGAGAATACCAAGCCCAGTGAGAGTTCAGCGGGTTGATGTATGACAGGTGAGCCGCAGCTGGGCCTCTTATGAAGAACATATGAGCCGGTTGCAGCTTCTCACGCAGCGCTGGAGGGGATCCAGACAAAGAGGAAGAGGAGGGATACAAGTTTGGCATGATTCCAGGGCCTATCATGCATTTCGTGGTGGGATTCTTGGACTTTTAGGAGCCCTTGGGATAATCCGGGGGGATACTCCGGCAACACGAATAGTTACATTTTATTTCACTATAAATCAATGAAGGAATGTCAAGTTGTGAGAATTATAAATCCCCCTCCCACCAACACAACCAACTTTTGGTGTCCATATTGCGCCCAGGATGTGACTATTTAGGGGCCTAAAACAGAATAGCATCATCCCTACTGCATCAGAATATATTCACAAGACTTTATCAAAATGAGGTGGAAATGGTCTCACCTTTTCACCCTGATGATCTGGTCTCTCATGGGCTTGATGTCCTGAAAACTTTGCTGGTTGACCAGACTGTAGACCAGGATGAAGCCTTGGCCGTTCCTGATGTAAAGGTCCCTCATTGAGGCGAACTGCTCAGTGCCTGCGGTGTCGAGGATCTCCAGCACCGACGGAGAGGAGTCCACCTCGATCTCCTTTCTGTAGAAATCTTCAATGGTCGGGTCGTACTTTTCTATAAATGTCCCGGTGACAAACTGCACCGTGAGGGCGGACTTCCCCACCCCGCCGCTGCCGAGCACCACCACCTTATACTCCCGCATCGCGCTCCTGTGGACCTAAATCCGGCATGCAGAGAATAAAGTGTACAGCAGCGGATAAAAGAAACGCATCCCCACGCACAGCAGTCTAGACTCACACCACAGCCATGACACAGTAACAGCCGACGGTGAACGAGATGCTCTTGCAGTTACAGGCGGGATGCTGGAGCATTTAGCCCAGAGATGAGCAGCCACAGCCTCTACTGGAATATTCCCACGCTATCTTGCAGGGACACCATTCCTGAGGCATCCATAATGCAATAAGGCGTCGGTGTGGTAAAAATAAGATTGGCTATTATTAGAAACAACACGGCACATCTTTTTTATGTGCCGACAAAACAATAGGCTAACACTACATGTCTCTGCACACACAGTGGGGTACAGTACAGTTAAAGGCAAAGAGCCTATTTATCCTCAAGAAGGCGACAGTGCTGCTGGGAATCCACGCCTCTGGAGTCGGTGCATGCACTGGATGTTACTATTTCCTGGAAATATGGGGGGTGATTAGTGCCACTTAGAGACAGTGGCAGGATAAGAGGAAGATAGAAATGTTTGTGACAAAGATGTAAGATAACCTTATCATAGTGGAAACTGATGCTAAATCATGTTTAGATATTTCTATTGAAGCAAACTGCTTGTAGCTCTAATTTTGCAAATGACACTATATCAACACCATATAAACTGATCTATGAAGAAACACAAAAACGATTAAATGTTATACACTATATGTTTTCTGATCGGACATCTGTATGGTGCAGTGCCTATCAAACTTGTTACATATCTCTATTGCAAGAAAATAACGTTTTTTGGCACAAAACAAGGAAAAATCATGGTGAACATTGAGTGTTAATATGAAACTAGAAGCCTGTGCCAGGTTCCAGACTTGGTGGTTCTTTATATGGTCACCAGGGCTTTGTCAATCGAATATGTTGTTTTTGGGGCATTTTCTAAATGACCGTACGTTGGTAATGATGTCATTGAACCTGCAGGGAAATCATTATAATGATAATAAACTTTATTTATACAGCACCTTTTAAAACAAAGTTACATTTCAGGACTGTATCTGTAATCAGACACTTACAACAATACATACACACAATAAAATAATGTGCCCGCATTCATACAAATCTAACAATATATATATTTCTTTTGAAAGATGTGACTATTTGTGTAAATCTCAGGGAAACTGGATTAAGCACCTACCAGATGAATAACGCAACATTAAGCTTGATATACATTAATTATATATATATAAACAGTATATCCTATGCATGTATTTGTGTGTATCAAATGTTATATTTTAAAATGGGAGGTTAGCTCACTACAAGTCTTCAGATTGTTTTTATTATTGATCTATTATAGCCATTAGAACTGTGGTATTATTGACCTCTCATATAGATATTTCTTATAGTTATAAAAAAATGCTCCAATGCAGTACAGGAAATGACATGTGAAAGAAAAAAATGGAGTTTGCTTGTCCCAGTCTTTAAGGAGAGCTTAGACCTACGTAAATGAAAGCTGCATTAAAATATTAACATAAGTCTCAAAGCCTATTAGCTGCCACAACCTTAAATGTTCAAATTAGCCTGAGATCTGCCCACTTTTATGATGCTGCAAATAAAAAAGATTAAAAAGATTATTCAGTGTTACCACAAACAGGACCTTTACGTGACACCAATAAAAGATCAACACGAAACATTTCTTTGATTTTTTTATTTCTTTCTTTCAATAGATTTTACACTATCTTGCTGGAACCAAAGAAACATTTGACTATAGAAACATAAAATAGCACAAAATATATGCAAAAAGAAAAAAAGAAAAAAAAAAGAACACATTTAAAAATGATTACATTGAAACTATAAATCCGATGAGGGTCTCTTCTTGTCAATTTATCTTTATGTCTTTACTTTGTTGGTGGGGTACACCGCAACATGGATGGCACAGGCAGTCACAATTCAAAACCTGCAGTCTCCAGTGTAGCGCCCTCTGCTGGCTAAAGCTGTGAAGTACAAGCTCCGAACAAAAAAACATCTCACTACGTATTTTTGGAGGCCAGAAGAAGAGATCAATGACTGTTCACTCTGTTGCAGCCCCCGCCCCCCCCCCCCTCTTTTGGCCTTGTGATGCGCACATTAAAACCCTAAAAAATGACTTTAGATATAAAGATACATATTTGAAATTAAACTGAGAAGGGATTCGAGAAAAGAGATCAAGTCTCTTTAATAAATTTCATAAGAGCTCTTAAAAACATAAAACCTTAAGCACGATGGACTCAAGATAAGGCAAAGTGTTTGGATAAGCTGAGTCTGCTCAGTTGACCAACTGCTCAGAAAGTGCTTACATTTTTCTTTTTCCATCTGTCAATCATTGCCAACACATTTAAAAACAAAAACAAAAAAACATTACACCTCAAGAGGACTCCATACACAAGGGCATTGTGGGTCACCAAATGAGGACTTTTTTGTGTACAGACTTCTTTTTTTTCCCACTAGAAACATTCAGTACGTTATCGTTTAGTAAGAAAAGAAAATATTGTTTCCTCATGCAACATGTTGAGTTAAAGTTATTTACCGGTGGAGTCTGCTTTTGATTGATAAACAGATTTACTGTAGGGTGCAGGAAGGTCTCAACCCTTAAAGGAAATGAAAAACAGATCACATCTTTAAACAATATGAAAAGTGCAATCCTTAACTCTAGTGATACATACGCCTCAAATAAAAAGTCTCAGTGTGGAACCTAAAGGTCCTTTGTCTGGGGAAGAGTTGTACATCTTAATTTATAGATTATTTAGTTCTTATATATATATATTTATATATAATCTACGTAACATTGATGACTTTAAATCTATTTAAGTGTTACAGTCACAGCACTATACAGGCTGTTATTTGCTAATGAAAATATTAGGTCATAATCTCAGTGAAGAATAAGAAATGTTCATATCTTCTTTACAATCTACCTTGTGTACAGTGTTCTAGCAAAAACAAACAAAAAATCAACTTAACAATGTCATTTACAAAAATACCGAACTTTAGTAATTGCAACAACTTAATATTGTTATGAAATACTATTATACTAGAGTGAAAAGTACATCTTTTTTGAAATTTTCTTCTCTTTTTTTTTTTGGTAAAATGTCATCTATACAAGAAACATTTTTTTTCCAACAACACAAGCAACTCTATAACTATGCTCATTACTGCAACACCGTGATCTTTTGATCGATGAGAAGGCAAGAAAGATCCAGGAGCTTTCCATTGGTGGGTTGACCTTTAAGCCCCACCCCTCAGACGTGTGTGCGACTTCTCATTGGTCGACCTCACAGGTCAGACCTTGAAATGACCAACCGTGCAGAACGTAGCACAGCTCAATAAATTACATTCATTTCAAAATAGAATAGTTAACAACATTGTTTTTGACTAAAATTTGACCAAGAGTAACGTAAGATAAATTACAACAAAATAAAAACTTTTACCACCTTCCACGAATATTACATACAAATCAGAACGTGGAGACAATCAGAGTGGATGAGACCACAAAAGTGAAACCAGAGTGAGACACTCTTGTTCAAAGGTGTGATTGTGGATTGTCAATGTTACTCGAGCACCATGAAATTACATCAGAATTGTTGAAATATGGGAAATAAGATTTAGTACGAGTTAAAACACGCTATTCAAAATATGCAAAAATTAATGAGAGGGTTGGTCTGAAAATAATAATCTTGGCTAAAAGACAAATGATTGTTCTGGGTGGAGGTGGAGATGGTGGAGGGTTTGTGGGGCGTTCAAAAATACCTTGATAGTAGACACAACACAAATTTTTAAATAACTTTGAATACATTTCTAGAACCATGAATATAAACTCTCAAAATAAGAGACACTTTACATACATTACACAGTTTACAATAACATTTTTTTTCTCACTCACGTTCCTCATGTAAACTACACAAACCATGGTAAGAAACGATGGTACGCCGTGAAAGTCACCAAACATTCTACAAAGCTATTTTTGATTTGTCGTTTCTTTAACTTCTTTTGTCTCGATAAAGTCACTTGTGATGTTAATGAGCGGTTGCCGGGTTTCCCAGTAACCGCTCGCGAAATGTGATGTCTTCCCCGAAAAAGTCCATGTAGCTTCTGACAGCCGGCGTGTCGTGTCTGTGACTTTTAGTGATTCACTCTGGATGAATGTGTTGTCGATGAGCATTTTTTAGGCACTTCTACAGTTTTCTAAAATGGAACAGGATTATCGGTGATAGTAGGGTTGGACAGGACAACCGACGGTCACAGATAGCCCTCCAGTCGTAGTTCAAGTCATCTTTTTGCTTGACGAGCGTCGTCAAATGCACCGTTTTTTTTATTTAGTCTTAGCACTTAAGTCCCTCACCCACCCCCCAAAAACCTCTCCAACCAGGCCCGGTGTTGCCATCACCTGCTAGACCTCGCTTAAAGTCCCAGTCTGCCGGCAGACCATCCGTCTCCAGATACGAACACACATGCACACACACACACACAAGGCTTGGTATGTCTGGAACGAACCCTCAAGCTTTGTTAAGCCCTTGGCACAGACCCAAGCCTTCAGGCTTTTTTCGGTAATGGCCACGACTATCTTCTGTCAACACTGGGCACTGTCTTCCCCAGTCCCGACTGCATGCAGAAATCCGTGCACAATCTATCCCACCGCCCCTCCTGAACAAAGAACTGAACCCAGCACCGAAACAAATAAAGGGTGCGTCGTGAGCAGCTTTCGCAATGGTGAAAAGAGAAAGAAAAAAGAAGTATCGGGGTGTTAGCATGTGGCTCTGCTTTCTGGCAGGTTGATTCCACCGACCTCTTCAACTTTGGCAAGATGTTTCCGGAGATGAAAAGTTGGCAGGGGGGAGGATGAGCTTCATCGTGGCATCTCGACAGCATCTGGGGCAGATGAGGGGGGTCACCCTCGCAGGGACAGTCACATGAACAAAACGTGAGCCTGTCCACCTCGAGGACATTCAACTTTGCGGAGAGGAAAGCAAAGACCGCAAAGCGCCGAGAGCGTTGGTGCGGTTGTGCACGGGTTTTCTGTGACTCTTCCTGTTTTCCACTCACGCATTAAGCACTATATGTCTCGTATAGTGCAAATCAAGCGGGTTTCTTTACCAACCAAAGGGATGAACATTGTGCAGCGGTTTTTAGAATAAATATGAAAGAGAGGGGGTCGACGGTACTTTGGGAGAACGGTTGTTATGACCTCTATAGTGTGTCCGCTATGTATGTAGCTATACATAAGAATATTTTTGACTTTTTCAAGTTAATAGTTTTTTTTTTTCTAGCAATACATACAGTATATATATATATCTTTTTTTTTATTTTATTTTTTATGTGTGTGTTACACCGGCACTGCAGTTCTTACGGTTAAATTGAAGTGTTACACTCTTAGCATGCAGGTTGCTGGACCTCTATGGGAGAGGTAAGGTAGTATTTACACAGGAGCTGTTTTGGGTTTCCTAGTGCAGCTTCGTGACACTCTGTTCCCTTCCTGAAACTTATTTCAGGATAATCTGCAGGAGAGAGACAGAGAGACAGAAACAAGAGAAGGAAGGAAAGAAGAGGCGCATTTAGTTTACCTGTAAAAGAGAGACGTTTTATTATTACAGTTAAAACACAAGAATAGACTTAAATACATAGAGTTACGGCTTTTATTGTGTTCGGTGTGATCTGGGTCAAACTCCTTAAGGCCTCGTGTGCTTCAAACACAGTACTGGTCGGATCAGAGGACAACCTAAACGCATTCAGTAAACACGGAAAGAATATCTGCTGAAATATCAACAAGGAAACGTACTTTGTTGGTCGCTCAGGTTCACACCTTTGAGTGCGGCCATGCGAGACAAATATAAAAACGTGTGCCTTTAAACCCGGACAACTTCCTGTTTGTACTCTGTTGACGCTGACACGTGGAGCACTGTCTGTCTCGTGTCTCGTGGTCGCAAATGGCATTGCCCCAGGTCTAATCACCTCTGTGTCCATTCGTTCTTCAATAAAGACTGATACAACACACAACAAAGAGAGAGAGAAGGAGAAGAAGAAGAAGAGAGAGAGATTGTCTATAGGGGGGGGAGACAGGTAGAAGAGCTGCTGGCTGCCATCATGAGGTTGCCACTAGCAGCCAGTACAAAGCCTGCAGCGTGGTGCGTGTTATTATATAGACAGCCAGCAAAGGACAGAAGCCACTGGTCACATCACACATCACAGAAGGTCACCACAGGTGGAGAGCGTGTGATGTTGGGAGGAACGCCCGCTCCACAGTGCAGTATGAAAACATTACCGAGGTGCCAGATGGGTGTGATGGTAAACCCCACCCGTCTGGCACTACAGGTGGGTAAAAACAAACACCAAGGATTGTTTGCAGGTCCTATTTGGCAGAATACTCGCAGCGGTACAGAATCATTGTGGAGGTTTGAACTGTTGTATCTTTTCTGTTCATTTGAATACATTTGATAAGAATTATTCTCTCCACAGGGAGGTGAGAGGTTGTCCTCTAGCTGGAGAGCGGCTCAATATAACAATCTCTAATTCTATTTAATTCAAACAATTTATCTTCCTATCAGTTCAGTAGGTGGACCACAGCCTGTAAATGATGTAATGTCACATTCAGACCGTAGAGGGCGCTGTAGCTTCACCATTTCCAGCGAGAGCAGAGAGCCCAGCTCCGTGAGCACATGGTTAATATGAGCTGGAACATGGAAGGATGTGATTGGTTCCTGCTATCATGTCACAATGACAGCTCAGACGGTCATGAGTTGACCAGACTCTGAACCTCTCAAGATGTCTGCAGCATCCTGTCCCTCTATGCATGTGTGTTACTTATTATTTATCACATTTGATTGACGTCTGAGAGGTTATGAACACACAAAGAAGAATCTGGGTGTTTATTCTGAAGAACCATATGATGGAGATGACTGTAGTAAACAAGGCGTGTATGAAGTGCAGTACAGCTGGTGGTTATAAGTGTTAACTGTGTCCTAGCTGGAGGGATCTTTATGCAGGGCGGAGAGAGGAGGGGGGGGGGGGGGGGTACAGACGGAGACAGACAGCGAGGGCTGACGTCAGTGTTTCTCCTCGTCCCACATGCATCTTTAAAAAGCAGCTCTGCTTCCTGCGGCTACTGCTCCTGCATGCCAATTACAGGAAGAGACGGTGTCTCACAGGAAGTGCACACACTGCTGGCCTACGAGGGGCAATAAAGCACAAGGTACCGGATCCTTGGTTGATGATCGAAGAGGCATCTCGGAGAAACGATTAATTTCTTTTGTTTTTAATTAGATTTTTTGTTACACTACTAACAATAATAATGTGGACAATCTTGCACCCGCTGAAAATGACTCGGTTACAGATCATGTCTACCTGTGGAACTCTTCTAATCTGTTCATCAGTGCGTCCTCAAGGCACCTCTATACCGTAGTACCAGTAAATGATTACCAGCCAAGTGAGTCCAGGCCGGCAGCATTGTGCAGAAATTTCCAGGTTTAAAATGGGGCACACATGCGTCACTCTGGCATTCAAACCTGGCGCTGCTTCCCTGGCTCCTGCTGACACGCAGCAACAGGAGAGCCGGCGATCAGAAGCCATTTTTAGAAAGCCTCTCTGATCATTTTTCCTGGGTCTGTCTCACCCTGACATGCGCGGCCCGTAAACGTTTCCTCACATGATTTATTCTCCCTTTTATCCTTCGACCAGGAAAAGGGAAAAAAGGTGAAACTTGGGAGGAGTGGACAACAGAGGGAAGAAATGCGACCCGGCAGCTGTGAGGAACCAGCTGGAGGTGCTGCAGAAATTGCCTGAATGCATTTGCTTGAATGTGTGTGTTTGCATAGCACACAAGCAGTACAGATGATGCCCCCTAGTGCAGATGGAGAGACTCACTTGACAACAACAAGAAAAGTGGAAAATAAAACTTAAAAACAGAACATGCAAAACAAAACCAGGAAGTAGTGCAACACAACACAACTCCTACTTTGCAAATGTGGGAGCTCTGAAGAAGTGCTTGTTGGGAGCGCTTTACGATGTTTTAAAAATAAATATGACACAGCGCACTGGCACCCGCTTGTTAAAGGTAGCCCTTTAAATTTCATGGAAAATACCAACTCTCTCATGCCAGCGTGAGCGGGTGGATGGATGGGGAGGCAGTACTTATTCAGAGCTCCAGGGACTGATGAAAGAAAGCTTTAAAAGGAGCAAACCTGATTGGCTGGTGCTGTTGCTGCGTAGGGGACACTTGTGGCAGGAGTTGTTGCTGCAGAGACAGTAGCAGGCGCAGCACTGTACATCATGGGGACTTTGTTTTGAGGGTGGGAAAGGAGAGGTGTGGGGAGAGGGAGGAGGAGGAGGAGGAGGAGGAGGAGTAATTGGGGAGAGGGAAGGAGGTGGCAGCAATGGACAGGTAGGTGGAGCGTTATGGTAACCATGGCAACAGTTGTGATGTGTGTGTGTCATCGGTATCGTTTGTTGTTGTTGTTGTTGTTGTTGTTGTTGTTGTTGTTGTAGTTGTTGTAGTTGATGGTGGCGGATGTTACAGAGCCAGCAAGCCATCGTTAGGGTTACACCGGCAGATGGCATGCAACCATTCACAATGCAAAGCAAGGAGGACAGGAAGGAAGAAAGAAATAAGAGAGCATGGGAGAAAAACAAACAAAAAAAAAACAAGAGGAGAGAAGCTGATTACAATCACAAGTAAGGAAATTTATACGGAAAAATCAGTTTAATGTTTTTCCCAGAGAAGTTGAGGGACACCAATGACAATGAATCGATGGCACCTTTTGGCAACAGGGATGGGAATTTCATTTTCCTAATTCATGTGAGCTGAGTGAGCTTGAACAGCAGGAAGACGCCAGAGACCCGGGCAGGTACTTCATCCCCCATGCCATAAACATGCTACTCTTGATAGATTGTTGTGATATGATGCTGGGAATCATTATTCCTTGTCATCAATTTTTCCATTTACTTGGGACCTGCTCTTCAGCCGACTGGGACGTTTTGTAATTCCCATCCCCTTTTAGCAGAGACAAACGCTCCGGCTGTGTAGCTGAAATAACTTCTCTGGGAAACTGATTTAAATTTCCTGATCAACACAGCACAGCAAACAGACAGTAGCTATCCTACAGCTTAAAGAACAGACCAGTCTGCAGTATTGTATCAATTTCATCATAAACAAACAAACATTAGCGAGTAAGTCAGTAGGGACAGAAGAGCTAAAGAAAGTGGCATCTCTTTCAGGTGATACAAAGAGGACACAAGAATGTGTTTCATACCTCAGCGTAAAGAAATAAACAGTTTGACTTAGAGCACATTTTTTTAACGTTTCATCACCGCCACAGGAGGTGATGCGATTACTTTTTGTCTCACCTGCAAGGGCTGCAGATATTACCCACTCCCCCCCCCTCCCCCCATACATCAAACAGTGTGTGTGAGAGAGCAAATGGAAGGTCAAGACCTACCAAGACTGCTAGGAGTCATGCACAAGACTGACCCTGTTGTGTTCATGCAGAGAAAGACAGAGAGAGGGAGAGGGGGGGGGGGGGGGACAGAGAGGGAGAGAGAGAAGAGGAGGAAATAAATGGGTTAATTGAGAGGGTGGAGATCAACAAGGTTAGACACGACAAAACAAAAAGGTGGAAGACTTCACTCAGATGCTACTGCTACAGTGGTGCTGTCAGCCTGTTATGAATGCAGTAGCAAGCAGAGGAGTTCCCTTATACTAGACTAGTCTATGGCATTAGCAAGAAATTACTGTTTACATACAGACACAGCTCCACAAACATAAAGCAAACTAAGGTACAATGTGAATTTTTAAAATGATGTTTAATATGTTGCATAGCTGGATCAATGAGATTTGTTTGCAGGCTTGGAGGAAGGAAATGATAGATAATCTGTCCCTGTTCAATTTGTTTTGCAGAGTTTACTCGTCAAGGACAGAGAGTAATTTCTTGTATATTTCGTAGTGCCCACTGGGACACATTTGTAATTATGGACTACATTAATAAAGTTGGCTTGATTTGAGCATTCTGGTGTCTGAGATTCAGCTGTTTATTAAGTTAAAACACATTTTTCTACTGATCCACGAGCAAAAAAAAGAAGATTACTGTCTATATAGTGTCGACTATCCCATAATATTCTTGATCTTCAGAGGCCACAGAACCGCTGCAATTAAATAGGTGCAACTAGTACATTTATATATACATTAGGAATGTATATATTGATACACTTGAGTATAGCGATGATGTTTTGTGATACTGTATCAATTCTCAAAACACAACAAGGTTCATTACAAATGCAGAACTTCTCAATACACAGCCTTAATATATATGCTATAAGAATTTGAGGACAAATAATTAACAATCTAAATAAGTAATGTGTAGAAAAAGAGAGAGAAGACTAAATAATAGAGAGAATAAAACTAAAGAGGTGGCAAACAGCAGCACCATGAGGTGTCAGTACAATGATGTGCACAGGCCTCCCTAATGACGATGGGAAGGGTTTACTGTCTGCATCAATTAAGTATAAAGTAATATCTGCTTCGTATTGTCTTTGTCTAAACCCCACCCATGTGGAACTTAGATCTGTAATAACATGATTTGAAAACACGACTTTAACCCTGAGCTACTTCCCACACACAGATACAGCGGGCGGGAGGGAGGGAGGAGGGGCTGTCAGCCAAACGAGCAGGTAAAAAAGAAGAGTGAGGGATGGGACGTCTCCTCCACATGACTCAGTGTGGCTACAGGCTGCTGTATCAGCTGCAGTCAACTCATGTGAGCGGCTGACCCGAGGGGGCTTAAGCTTCTGTTAGCTTCCATGAGAGGAGTTGAGTGTCTTTTGTTTGGGGGGACTGAAGAGGAATAAGGGAGCATACTTTTGGGAAATTGGAACAAAATTGCTCCTTTTAAAACTTTTTTTTTTTATATTGATGCACTGATGCAAGTTGCGTTTGTCATTATTAGATTATGGCTTGTTTAACTCTTTTGGTATTCAGTGTCAACATATCATATTTTATTGCTCTGGTAGAAAGCCTGCACTGCCCTTTAACCTGGCAGCGATTAGGTGTTATATTGGCAGCCATTAGATCAAAGTTTTGGGATGACGCGGTGAATATTTGAAACATTAGCACACGCACTATTGCAGCAGGGCTCCTTACGTGCGTCACTCAAACGACTAAACAGATGTAAGTGATCATGAGAGGTGATCTCACTTTATATTTGTGATGGATGGAAGGTCAGCTGAGCACATTCAGTGGGTGTACGTGTGTGTGTTCGCTCTGCATACATACGAGTGCTCCCGTGTGCCGTGCGTATCGATCTGGAGCTCTTACCTGTGGGAAAGAAAGCGGACTGCTGGAGCTGTGCGTTGGCCAGCGCCTGCTGGTAGTGCAAAACACTGGGGTTGAACAGGGAGCCGTTGCACTTCTCAAGTGCTTGTCTCTTTGGTAGGGGCTGGAGGATGCCGTGGGGGAACGCCTATCCACCAAAAACACACACACACACACACACACACAACAGAAGAACAGTAGATTTGATCCGCATACTCACACAAGTCAACACTGATATTTACAAATGTGTTATTGGTCTATGCACAGCACAAGGCAACAATGGAAACTTGCTGTAACTATCACAAGGACAATGAGAAACTACACCATAGCAAGGCAATCAACAACACATTAAAGAAAACAGTGTGATAGCTGGAATTATTTTAACATTACATTAGTAAATGAACAGTACAATCTAGAATTGCCACTGGTGATCATAAAAAGACAAATATTTATACTTTAAAGTGTCTTACAGGGTTTCACAAAAACATAAAAGAGCCAACTTAAATTGTGTGAGTGGCTACAGTACAATTAAAGAAGCTACATGCAAAGCAAAAGGTGAAAGGTCAAAGTACCAGGTCTACAGTTGCCTCGAGGGGTCGCTTCATTGCTTTGGCAGTCGACTGAGTCTTTAATTAGCAGGCAGCGAGCACATGATGGCAGTGGGCCAATGGGATTCAAGCGTATTAACATACAGGTAACAGCAAGCAGAGGTGCGTCATGGGGGACAGCATTGCATTGTGGATAGGTGAGAAGGAAAAAAACAAAAACAAAAATAATCTGAATGCAAGTATACCACATACAAAACAATAGGCATGCACATAAACAAAAAATTGTTTTGTTTACTTCAAAGAAAACATTGCTACTTTTTTGAATTAGTACAAAAGCAAAAAAAAAGCATCTACATTTACCTTTGGTTAAAAAATAAATAAAAAAAGCAAGATTCTATGACGTATTTCAAAACTACTGGGAAAGCATTTAGTAGTAACGTCAACTATTTCTGAACAAGTAAATCAACTTTGTTTTTGAAATATCTACGCAAGAAGAAAATGCAGTAAACACAACTGATTCAGACTACTGGGCTGACATGTGAGATCTGAACATAGGCAGGTTCTCTGCAGCTTTCAAAGAAGTGCTACACACACAAGAGTTACAGTGCTACTGGAGGTTGTTTGGGGCCTGAGAAATATCTAAAAACACCCGTTGGGATGTGAGTGAGCTCTGGTCGAAGCCCCTTAAGTGATTGAACTCTGCCCTCACAATTGGCAGCAAGAAGCAGACACAGTTGTGCAGGTAGGTTTTAAACTACACATAAACACTGAGGCTGTTGAAAAGCTGTCACCCGTGTGGCAGCTACAATAAGTAGCCCCCCAACTATCCGATCAAATCTTTTTTCTGTAGTGGTGTCGATTCACGTCTATCGTGCTTGAGGTAAGTGAAAGTCCTCAAACTACATCTGCATCGTGTGGCTTTGTTAGTGTGATCGATGAACTTCGGGAGGCGAGTTATATATCACAGAATGTGGAGCTCTGTTTATTCTTACGTTCCTCCTACGTACGACAAGTACCTTTAAACGTGTTTACAAATCTACGTGTGAAGCCAAGCTACCGAGGTAATAATAAACTGCTTTATTTCAACTTATTGCTTTTGTTAATTGAGAGGGAGGAAAAAAAAAAGATGACATGGATGTGATGAGCACAGCAGTTAAGGGGTCCATGCACAAGCCTCCTGCGTCACGTATGCGTTTGTTTCTAATAGTATGTAACATTAAAGAGCGACAAGGCATTGCTGATGCGCTGCAGTGTTAACACACTTAAACACTGTGGTTAGTTCAAATGGAAGATGGCCTATTAAAGTGACGTGAAAAGCAGAGATGACCGCATTCGACTTGCAATGAGGGAGAAGATCACAGCATGGCAAGCAACACATAATGTGGCACAGTAAAACAACATAATCTCCATAATAGGATCTTCTTACTGTAACTGTATCAGTTAATGTGTAACGTTATCTACAGCACACTTTAGCCTATTTGCTTTAGATTTAAAAAGAAAAAGTGAATTATGGATAATGATATTACCTATTTGCAGCAGTGCAGCAATACAGGTTTTATGGGTCTCTGCTTCAATAAAAAGGGCTTCAGTTTAAGCTAAGGGCTAAAAGAAAATTGGATTAAGGTGCTGACTAAACAACTTATTGTCCAAAAGTTAACCCTGCTCACCTCTAGTAAATTGGGTCATAAAGTTGCTAAACTTGAGCATATGAGGAACATTATAGGAGTATGACAAAGCACAGGATTGTCAAGGATGCACCGGGAAGATAAACTAAATCTTCTTGTATGACTAAGCACTGTGTGCCTGATGGGGAAGTGGTTGAGCTAAGGTACACAGTGTGCCTTTAAGAAAAACAGCGCTGACGGGGTCAACATCAGGTTATAGCGCCTTAGGGTCTCAGGCTCTCTTTTATTTATGCATGTTCCAATTCCTTGTTGTTTCCCTGCTTTCGTGCAGCTGCTACAAAATGCACAAACTAACCTGAACTCAGGGGCGACTTATCATCCGCACTGTGTGGACTTATGGAGGAAGGACAAAGAGAGCAAGCAGCAATGGAGCCAGCCAATGAGAGAGGTATGTGCAACGCGTAAAGCATGCCCATGCCATGGAGGGGGGAAAAAAGTCAGTCAGCAACACTGGCGCAGTACAAGGTGTGCGAGTGCAGCAGCCAAAGGACCAATGAGAAGAAGCCTGTCAGAGGGCGGGGCACAGGCACAGCCAAGACGCACTGCCAAACCCTTCCCACTGTCTGTCTGTATGTCCATCTCAACTGTCTGTCTCTTCCTCAGCCTGTTGGGGAATTTTTTCCAACTAAAAAGGCGGAGGAGGGTAAACCCCCGCCCGTGAGGCTGCATCCTCATCCATCCCCGATTCAATTTACACTGATCTGCAGAGAGCCGCACTTATCATTGAGAGCAGGGGGGAGGTGGGATGGAGGGTGAGCCAGCACATTGTCTCTGTATGAACCAAGGGCATTGAAAAATAAAAGCGTACTGCGGTGAGATAATAACAGATTGTTCTTGCGGCATTATACCGATGCATTTAGGTCTCACTAAACCCTGTTTATTGTATACAACGGCCTCACTTTGGGGTGACTATTGTTAGTGAACAGTACACTGGAGTGCACTAGAATAATCCAGCAGAGGTGGGTATGTTTTATACAGTAATAAAGCAGCGCTCCACATTTTATGTTACTGTGGGTGTCTAATCGGCAGCATGTGTTTACATATTGTGTAAACCAAGATGACTCGCAAAACATTTTTTGTGTATTCAGTGAGCCTATAATGTAATTTGTATTTTATGCACTTTGTATAAAGCCAGGTAGCCGTTACTAGGCATGGATGCTTTATACTGTGCTAAAGTGAATGTTATTTAGAGTGTGAAGAATACTGTATGTATTGTGTTTACTTGCTCTTCCACAACCATAAACCTCCCATAATAATGTGTTTACTTGGTGCCCTATAACGCCTTCCTGGATGCTACAATGAAAGGCTAAGCTCTTGGAAAGTTCAAGGTAAACTGTGTATAGGTGCTTTATAAACTAGCCTTATTGTCCCTTCCAGACCTTACAAGTACTGCTCTATAAAATGTGTTTGGATTTCTACAAGGACAGGTATGTGTGTTTCCTGCTGGGTACAGTAGGTACGCTGTAATGCTGTGCTCTCACCATGGCTGCAGCTGTGGCTGCGGCTTGTGCAGCCACAGCTGTCTGGTTGGCCTGGTGTTGGGCGGCCTTAATCTTGGCCTGCAGGTGGGCTGGGGGGTGGAAGTACTTGCACTTCTCGCGGGAGCAGCGGCTCTTGATGTAGTCCATGCAGACGGTGACCGTGTTGTCGCTGGTGTCGATCATGGGGCTGTCGCTGGGGTGAGCGAAGCGGCAGTCGGTCTCCCCGCGAGCGCAGTTGCCCCGCTGGAACTCGCGGCAAACCTGGGAGCGGGAGAGTCAGGTGGACGAACGAAACACACAGACACACAGATGGATGCATGCAAGAAGAGAGAGAAAAGAAAAACGCACAGAGACATTCAAACCGTGAAGACTTGATCTAACACAGCAGGCAGCTATCACAATCTTGATGACGTTATTAGATTTTTTGAAAGAATTTGACATTTTGGTGTCAAGAAGAATATCTTTGTGCAGAGAAAAAGAAAAATAAGATCATATTATGCTTTTTTTTTTTTTTATAACCACTCAATTATACGATGTCTTACAAGCAGAACTTAAGGTTTTACTTCATTCTGCTTCACTAGACTTGAAAAAATATATATATTATTTTTATGCTGACAATAAAAAGGTGTGAAAAGGCCTGAACAGCATGAAACTGAAGTGCAATGTGTGCCAAACACAAATGATTGTGGAGTCACTGAACCAGTCAGTGTTCAACTGTTCGTGCTCGGGCATAATCACATGGGGATCTGCTTTTGACTTGCACTCTGGGACTGACACACTCACACACACACACACACACACTGGTTTTGTGTGGGAGTGTATACGTGTCTCACAGGGATACTGTTTCATTAGAGCCAACTTCATTCAGTTGCTAAGTGATAGCACTCCCAGAGAAAAACACATAGAGGCACACACCTACGCATCACCTCCAGGTCTTAGGGAGATTATTGTTTATCTCTATATAAAAAAAAAAAAAAAAAACCTCTCGTTAATCACCAAGCTCTTCTCATTCGGTGTCGTTTGCCAGGGGGCAGATGGAGGTTGCTGAAGTTGTCGTGATTGTCCCGGTCTAACTGTGGCTGTCTGGCAAGTATCAGTTTGTGTTGAGCGATTTCCAATCTAAGCTCACACTATCTCATGTTTCTCATTCTCAATCAGATGTTCCTTAACGAACGCTCAAGGATAATGCAGAGGTAAAAAAAAAACGATCAAGCAAGGAGGCTGATAGTGTTGTTTAGATTCAAAATTAAACAATTAATACAGCTGAACACAAAGCTGGCTGCTATTAACAGCTACAGGCTTGTTTTGACTTTTGAACTGCTGCTTGTTCTGCTTATTTAAAGGCATCTTCCGAATGTATGTATAGCTTATGAAAGAGAAAACTTTCTTATCCTTTCAGGCAATTTATATAACAAGAGGTTGCATTCGAAAAGTTTTTTCAAAGGTTAAAGATGTGCGTAAGTGTATTGTATTTGTTGCTATGCCAACTCCTGTGGTAACCAGGGCGGTTTTTTCCTGTATTCACGGCACAGAATGAGGAAATCTTTTCAGATGTTACACATGTATTTGTGACGATTGTATCAAGAACCCTGTCAATACTCTGGAGTTATAAATGATGCTCATTAGTGCCACGTATCGAGTGCAAGCTCTTTCACACCATTCACACAGTGAGGTGTCCCCATAATTATACTGCACGACGTCAAAGGCAACATTAGGTGTGATGAGCTGTCATGCTCGTCTGCAGAGAGAGAGAGAGAGAGAGAGAGAGAGAGAGAGAGAGAGAGAGAGAGAGAGAGAGAGAGAGAGAGAGAGAGAGAGAGAGAGAGAGAGAGAGAGAGAGAGCGAGAGATTGGGTGGGTCACCTCCAGCTTGTCGGTACGCAGCAGTTTCTGGTTGGAGGAAGCCGCCGCTCACGGAGATAGGCGGGCTGCCGGGGACCATACAGGGGCTGTTGGGCAGGATGTCTGTGGGCACCAGGCCCATACTGTGGGACATGGGAGTCAGGTAGGGTGCGTAGCTCAAACCTGCGCTGGATCCCAGACCCTGGCTGACTGGAAACGACTGCTGTACATGGAGAGAAAGACCCAGAGTTATTTGAACTGCTTTAAGATATTCTGTCTGCTCTTGTTCATTTTCTTGAATTAAAATGGCAGTCAGGGGCAAAGGAAATGGCTGAATGTAGGGGAGGGGGCAGAGGGTGAAAGTATACAATAGTATGGCGATAGAAAAGAGGGAGAGAAGTTGGAGACACAAGAGACAAATGAACGAAGGGCGCAGCTGTGCAGAGCGGTGGGTGAGACAGAAGAGAGGTGAGGTGGGGAGCGGGTGTGACAGGTACAGAGAGAGCCGGGGGAACACAGAGGAATAGGTTTCAGGGGGGGGGGAAGCGGAGAGAGAGGGAAGCGAGGGTAGAAACAAGAGAAGGTTTTTTTTTTTAACCTCTGTGTATCCCGGGAAGATTTTGCTGAGCAAGCATGTTCTTTTTCAGCTTCAACCAGCGTTACATTGATGCAGTTAAACACGTTCACACCTGGCAGCTGCCCAGTGCAACCACGGTCTACGGCTGACTGCAGAGCAACTCCCGGAGAGGAGTTGGGGAGTGTTGTGCTTTGTGCTCAAGGCCATCTCAATAACTATTGTGAGAACAATTTCATGATCATTCTAGCCCGAGATGTTATCTGAACGAAGGGTAATCTCATAGAAGGTACGGTAAGAGACGTCTCATGCCCTGCTGACGCTTGTGCCGAGATCATGACACTTTGTATTACACAGGCATGAAGGATAACGTCCTAATGTCGCCTATTTTCACAGTGAGTCACATTGCAGTGGCACACAGCACTTACCATGGGTTGCATGGTGGTGCCGGGGATCATGAACTGCATCTGCTGAGCCAACATGGCGGCTGCTGTCTTCTGCTGGATCAGGTTATTTCGCCCGTTGATCTCCAGCTGGGTCTTCAGGTGAGCGGGCGGGTGGAGGTATTTGCAGTTCTCTCGTGTGCAACGGCCCTGAGCAGCAAAACAAAGTTGATGGGAGAGAGAGGGGGGAGGCGGGAGAGAGAGAGAGAGAGAGACACACAAACAAACAAGGTCATTAACAGTCTGAAAACTTTAAAGTCTCTGATCAACAGAATGAAGTGAGAAGCGATTTCTTTATAATAAACCTGATGAAGAACAGGTTGTTTTTCTGCCTGAGGATGTGGCAGATTTTGTGGGCATTGATTTTGACACAGACTCCAAAGCAACAAGTGCTTCGAGGCAGCATACATATTAATACTTGGAAAGTGTGAAAATTGATGAGAGCTAAGCATTGAGGGGTGTTTGCGCCGATCCAGTGAGGGGAGCATGTAGCTCTCGGCAAGTCTCTTTCTTTTAAGAGACATAATTACCAGTTTCTAGCTTTCTAGCTTTTTAACTGGTCTTAGTCCTGTCTGCACCTCGGGCACACTGACAGGCCAGTGTTCAGTGCAGAGATGGAAATGAGGAGAGGTGGACAAAGGCTAGGGCTCCAGTTCTGATTCTCGACATCACGACTACATCTCCGTAGCTTTTGGATGCACAGGTCACCCAGCGTCCTCTGTGGAAATGCAAATGCAGGGTTGGCAGGGTCACGCTTACAGAGACCCTGGTGGATGAAGGCAATTACACCGTCAACCCAGAGGCTAATGGCAAACACAATAATCCAATATGGATCCTCATTGCGGTGCTTATTGCGAGGAGAGTGGGAGGAAGGGAGGAGAGGGGTCAGGAGGGAGCAACATAGTGAAGGGTAGTATGGAAAGTGAAGGTGAGGAGAGGAGAGGTGGAGAAGACGTGGGCAGAGCGGAGTCATATGAGTTAGTACAGAGGAGAAAGGGGAGATAAACAGGGAAAGGCCAGAGAGGCAAAAGGAGAGGGGGTGACATGGCCGGCATGACATGGCACTTTTCGGCGAACGTAAAGGAGGGCAAGGGAGGTGAAGCTAAATTAAATCAGGACCAAACACCCCTTAACTCCATGACATGAAAGAGCCACAGCACATCTTCTCTCATTTCCTCTCATAAAGAATATATGGCAGCTCCGTCCACACGCACGCTGACGAGCGACGTTTAATTACTCAAGTGCTGCACTCACACACATATTTAAGTCCTCAAATCAAACAGGAAATACCCCGATAATAAGACGAGGATCTTGAATGTGCTCTGACCGTCCTCCCGTCATAACAGGAAACGCACAGGTGCAATCAATAACATTATTAACGACTGCATGCGGTCTAGATATGTCTGACTGGCATGGCCTTCTGGGTAACTTAAAAGAACAGAGCCATCGTTAATGTTATTCATTACACCTGTGCTTTTAATCCTTTCTTTTTATATATCTGCTGCGAAAGTCTGCATTAAAGCACTTTAACTGTATTTTCTGTTTATTCACTTTTATTTTCTAGCATTTCATTCTATTTTAAATGATTTTGTCTTCCTTTTTATTATCCGTGTCTGACTTTAAAAGCAGAAAAAAAACATCATCCCTAACACATTTACACAATATTGATATTGATAGATATGGTAAATCAAATATTGCCTGAGCCCTGGAAGCAGCAAATAATAAACACATTCTTCTTATACTATTCTTAGTAAAGCACTTATCTGGAACACATCCCATGGGGTTTGTGATGCAAATGAATAAAAGCATGATATGGATTGTTTCTGTTAACACAAAGGCTTGAAAGCCCAGAGTGTCACTCACCAAGCAACAGGGATCTGAAGTAGCTACTCAACCTGTTCAAGTCTCTATCGCCACACTGAGAGCTTTGTTTTTGTACGTTAGGTGGGCAGGCAAAGAAAAAGAAATTGTAATAAAGCCAGGCTCCCGTTGTAAATAACTAATAATCCTCATCAAAGGAAAAACTAATAAAACCTGGCCATCCTTTTCTTCCTCTCTGACACCTGTGCTGCCAACGCATGTGTATCACAAGCAAAATACCTTCATTTCATATCTTTGTGTGTTTATTCAAAGATTACAAAGAAACCTTCTAGTGTCCTCAGACTTAATATCCTTTGTGGCAGCTTTGAATCAGAAATAGTGTGTTTGATGCCCTGTGTGGTGGCTTTAACATCTGATAACAGGTATGACATTCACTCGCGACACCTGGAGCAGCTCTGTAATCATGAGTCATGAGTGAGACGGGACCGGCTTCCACACCCCGGGTGTTAAAGCTGCAACAAACCGCTGATACCCCCCCACCCAACGGTTCTCGTGCACAAAATCTCACCTGCCCACACATATGCGTACTAAATCACAACAAGCATCGCCCACACACGCTGGTACACATGCGCGCCGATAAACAGTTCTGTTAAGCCCTGTCCAGACCAGAGGAACAACGTTCTGCACCCCGCAATCGAAAACCTCAGAGGTGTCAAAACTAATTGGAGCCTTATGCACCGCCACCGACACGAGCAAAAGGCGTGTGTATGTGCGCCTTGTGTATCTGCGTCCACGAGAGAGAATGCGTAGGCAAGTGTAACAGTGCATGTGTGCAGGAGAAACTGTGTGGGCGGGTGTGACTGTATGTGTGTGTGTGTGTGTGTGTGTGTGTGTGTGTGTGTGTGTGTGTGAGAGAGAGGGAGGGAGCTGGTGCTGGTGCTGAAGCTGAGCTCTGGACAACATCCCAAACTGAGTCGGCAGGGAAGCACAGCATCACCAAAGCACCATACAGAGATCACAGACAGACGGACACAAATAAAAGACGCCTTGCACATGCACACACCACCGCAGACCACTCGCTTTGTCACTTATTGTGAAGCCATTACCTTTTGCTCCACATTCAGTTCATCTATAACCTGTGAGTGACAGATGCTTTTTGCAATTACTCATCATTATTCTCCATTTAAAGTGATGAGATAAATGGTGGTGGAGCTACTCGGGAGTGTTTCATAACGTACAGGCGCTGTCGCACTAAGTGCAAGACTTGGACTCGTAAAGCCTTAGTTTGAGAGCCTTTTCTTTGCATAAATTAGGTTTGATTTGTCTTCGGTCTTCCTTTTTGTCTAGTTTGGAGGTGGAAAAAGCAAATAAATTAAGCACCTTCGCTGGGGCTGTCATGGCAATGGAATTTATAACACTATTTAAAAAACGGCACTCATTATTTGCAGTAGAATTACCTCAGACGTTTGTACACAGTTTGTGTGGACTGATGAAGCAGAAGAAATATATGCATCTCCACCCGTATCCACATGAAACGCTGTTTAAGGCAGGAATTTTATGTGGACATGTTACTTTTGTCTTGTTTGCTGCAGTGTCATACAGTATCTAAGTGCCAAACGTTAAACGTAGTATTGACATGCATTTAATTATTTATAACAAAGTGGTTTGGATGAAGTTACCGTGGAACAAGAGAGTAGATGAGTCAAAGGTAGGGTGGGCGTTCAAGCTGGAAATAGCACTGCATTTAAGCAACACAAGGGTCTGCATTGATTGGAGTATGTTATTACCAAACCCCCCCCCATGCCGCAATTTATATTGGAATGAATGTTCACCATCTTAAAGCATGTTATCCAGTTTTCTTTAAAGAGGCAAGGTCTCTACAGGTACACGCAAAAAGGGCAAATGATCAATAGAGTCCAGTGTATGATACTATGAAACAGGACAATTATTTGATCTGTTGCGAGGTTAAGAGTCATGTGACTACCTGGACTGCAGACACAGCTGCATCTTTAGGTGCTAATGTCGGCGTGACCATAGCCTTTCTTTCAACATGTAAACGTGTCACATTCTTCAGTGTCTTTTACTAGCTGAGGCTCCTGGAAGTCTCAGTGCTTCATAGTGAAGAGGATATGGATTTGCTATTAATATGGTGAAAGGACATCAAAATGGCTGATATCCTTTGGAGGTGTTAAAACATGAGGTTGCACACAAAAGAGGAGATTTCAGGAGAAGTGCTTTAATACTAGATATATGAGGTCAGGTAGTCCAAGGCTATATTCTGGGCTAATCCTATCCTGGAAAAGATATCCTGGCGTTCACAGCTGACAGCAAGTAACAATGCTGATAAAAATGCACACCCCCACACATGTATTATGGTGCATTCATTAAACATTAGGGAGGTGTTAATTTATTGGTACTGTGCACAGTAGTTAAAAAGCTTTCACCCACGTCACGTCTCTCTGATTAGCTCCAAGTAAGGGTGAAAATCCAACATGTGCTTTATGGTAGAAGTGATTCTTGCTTTAATAAAACACGGTAAGGCCACTTTACAGAACTGCGTAGTGATGGCTGTACATAGAAATTACATGTACTATTGTGTGTGCGATTAAGGGTCCAGGCTGCAGTTTGAAATAATGTTTCCCTGCCACGCTTGGGGATTCAAAGCACATAAGATGAGGTAAGCTTTGTCGAAAGGCAGCACTGCATCGCAGAGAAAAAAGAAGAGTACTCATGGCTCACGGTTTAAGCAGATAGGTGGTCTACGGTGGCAGTGCATGCGTGGCTGATGACAATGCTGTGGCGTCGTCTGGTTTCGGACCCTTATCTTTTTCAGAGGGTGGCAGACACACGCAAACACACAAACACCCACACACCCACGGAGAAAGACACACACTGTGCCTTCTGTCTAAGCCACCCACTCAGAGCAGAGCAGAAATCCATTCATTACGGGCATTGCCTCCGAGCAGACGTCTATGAAAAGGATCTTTGAAAGCACCAAGGCACTTCTGTGATTCACGCACCAGCCGTGTGTAGCCATAGCTACATGGTGATATTATACCTTTCAGCAGGGTCGCTCACATTGCAACTCTCATTGTAAGCTGCACCGTTGCCCTTGTGTTAAAATGCTATGATCCATGCTTCGGGATACACTAATAGCTGCTTTGATTCAGATTGGATAATTATCTCCTTGCAGTGAAAAACGTCGAACAATGAAGGAGAGATCAAAGATAAATTATCGGTTGTTTTCACTTGAAATAGATCCTCTGTCCAAGAGACATTACTGCTGCTGGCACATTCTTTAATCCCCACAGCCATCGCCAACAAGATAGCACTTTGCCAAGTTTCCATATAGTAGTAATATCAATTCAAATGTGTTCCATATTAGGGTTGATCCAGGGGGGAAGGGGATAAAGGCAGCTAATTTCATAAACAGATTAGCAATGCGCTCACTTCACCCATTGAGGCTCTTTCAATTGTTTTTAGTTCTTGTAATTAGAGTCCACTAATTACTTCTGGTAATCCATTCTGGCGCAAAACTTTTTTTGTATCTATAAAAACAGGTTTCAATGGTGTAAAATGTTTCCAGAGGCTTTTATTTTTGACATCCTTGATATCGGCTGCTGGTAAGTGAATGCAACCTCATTCTGCTGCATTTTGGATATAATAATTATCTTATCGTTTCAGTCATTTATCAAGTAAGTAAAAAAAAAAAACCGGCATTCCTAAACTGTTTATCCATGTTGGCATGTGTGCCTTAAAAAAGAAGAAAGAAAATCATTTTCCCCAGCATTCCACGGATCACGTTTCAGATCAGACACGGGGACACAAAGTTCAGCTGAGAAACCTTTCGCAAAGGGAACGAGGGAGAGAAAAAACAAGTTTCACCGCAGTAAACACACTGGCATGAGAACACAACAAACCCAATCCATCCAAACACAGTGACAGACTGCTGAGGACGGTACAACATTTCTCTTGCCCAAACACAACATAACTATCGTGCTGCAACGCTCCAACTATGGCAACTAGGCAGACAGAAAAACACTTGGGAAAACCACAACATTCAGCCTCTGACCATATATATTAGAAATGCCAGTGACCCACTCTCTTGTACTTTCCCTCGCCTCAAATAATGTTTTCAATGTGTGGATGTCTTTCCACTGCCGGCAGACTACATTGTAAGAATGAATGTGTTCATAATGTTAACCAGACATAGACAAACAAGGACTATCTCTCGTAAGCCAGCTGAACCAAGCCAGTGCCTCATTAAGGGCTGATACAGAAGGTAAACTCAAAAGCATTTTCCTACAATCCCTATGATAAACTCTATTGCAATTACAGCAAGACAGTCGATACATTCAAACAAGAGCCATTATTAAAGGACATCCCCTCATGGAACTGACCCCGAGTCTGGGAAACATAAATAGCGCCCCAGAATATACAGTAACACATTTTACAGGGAACACTGGCCCAAATGGTCCATTTATAACGGGCATTAGCATCCCCTGACTGGGTTTACCGCTGCCATCTTCGTCAGTGGCAGAAACCCCTTTGCCCCGAGCCCCCGCCTCCTTCATCAGCCCGGCTGAATGGTCAGAGTGATGACTGTTGTGTGTCTGTGGGTGGCACAAGACACAGAGGGCCAGTCTTCCACCCCCTCGGTAGAATAGCGCTTCAGTTGTGGGCCCCTCCGTCCACCACTGTAACATTTGCATTTTGCCCTCAATGGGCGCTCTATCCTCGGGCCCGCTGGAGACAGAGAGTGGCTGCCTATAGGCTGCAGCCGACAGAGGAGCTGTAAATGTCCTCGTAAAGGCGACTCTAGATTACATCCCTGTGGTTCCAATCGCCCTAAATAAGGAAGCTAGTGCCCTGGTGCTTATCCAAGATGGATACACTCCAAATGAGCCATTGCTTTCTGTCCCACATCAACACTTAAAACGGAGAAACAATATTGACCAATCTTGGGGATCTGGGATGTATGTGTGTGCATGCGTTTCTCCGTTAAACCGCTTTTCTTGTCCAGCTGCAGAGAGAAGCTGTGTAGGCTTTACGCATCCGAGCCCAAGTGATATCTTTCTGATGCTAGCACAGCGCTCAGTGACGTGATCAATGGCAGTGTGACTGGCAGTATTGGAAATCCAGAAAAAAACAATCAGGGAGGGAAATGACGGGGAAACACAGACTTTAAAAATGTCGGGTCAGCACAAGACAGGCAATGGTTACTTGTGATGGCTGAAAGCACCATCAAGGCTGTGGAGGCAGTGGCACCTTAAAAGGTCAGACAAATAAAGCAGTATACTGAAGAAACTAAGTGTAATCCCATCCAAAGGGACAGACTTACTGTAAAATACACACAAAGCATGTTTTTGGATGGCTTGAGAACAAAACTGTAGCAAAGTCTTCCCCTGTTTATCCGATTGCCCTTCTCAGCGCGAGAGGAGGAGGGCCGCTGTAAGAAACTGACACTAATTTTTCTGACACGAAGCCTGTGATATGTGTAATCCCCTTAGAGCATAGTCGAAGAACCTGTTGTATACCCGCTGACCAGGGAAGGCGGGGGGTGGACGCGCTCTCTCCTCGTCTCTCAGTGTTCCCTTATATCGCTTTATTTTCTTTCTCCCTCAACGCCTTGTCCTCGCAGCGTGGCATTCACATCCTGCCTTTAATGCTATGTCATTTGCATTGTTGATAAAATATGCATGGCTCATGCTCATCCTTTTGGCTGGGTGTTTTGTTTACAGACATTCATATTTGTGCCTATAAAAATCCAAATAAGAGCATTTCTTGGCTTGCAACAACTCCTGGAACTGATCCTGGAATGATCAGTTCCAGGAACTTATGCCTCACTGCCACATTTAGATAAAATATAAAAGTTTTCCATTTACGACCGTGTGTCCCCCCCCCCCCCTTTTTGCTTTCTCTCTGAGGGTTTTCTCCGAGGACATCAAAGCAGTTTTCATAATGTCTTTCTTTCCCTCATTTTCCCAGTTTGCTCTTTTCCAGTAACCGCTGGTTATGCAGCCTATAACAGTTCACAAGAAGAGCACTTTTGTGAAAGCCCCCAGCTATAAGACACCAGCAGGACAGGCAACACAGTGCTCAGAAGGCTGCGAAAAAGCAGACCCGGTGATCCTAGCACCCGGTGAAGTAGCGAGGCGCTGGATGCACATGGACAGGGCTTCCCTTCATCCTCAATCACAGAGAATGCTCCCTCTTAAGGATCCTGTTTTGTTTTTGGGCTCTAATGGATCCGTTCTGACTAATGGATCTGTTTGAAGCAGTGAGACTCCAGGACACCAGGAAACACTGAAAATCCATTATAAAATGATCTGTTAATGGAGAACATGAATCGATGGTGAACAGTTGGTAAAAACAAGTCTTTTAAATATAAAACTAACCTATCTGATCATGTTATGATCAGGTATATGTGGCCTGGCTGGATTAGTGATAATGCGATTGAATGCAAACATAAAAAAAATAAGTGCAAAGGACAGAGACCAGGGAATTTAGAAACTATAGCCACACACATACACATGTAAGACTGTGTTGCCTCAGCAGTAATTAAGTGTCTTTGTTTCACCAACTGTAATCCCACAGATGGAGTAGTACTGCTGCTGACACGCCTGAGATTACCCAAGGAGAGAGAGGAGGAGGAGACACACAGACAGGGGGAGAGTGGGATAAAGGTGTAAACACTCCCAACCTCCATGTGAGATGTGTAATATCAGCTGTCTGTGTCGACTGACTTTAACTCACTCCATTTGAACATTTCGTCAGTCTTCCCTTTGCCTCCCAAGTCTTCGTGGTGACATCTCCGAGTGTTGAGCATCAGTTGACAATCACATGCTGGTGTTGACACTACGCAGCACTGGCACTGCAGCTGATGATCAGTTCGCTCACACCGCAGGCAGTTCTGGGAGATGTGCGTCTACACTCAAAGTGATCATTAGAGCCGTACTATGTTAAAATGTTACACTAAGGCCACAATGGTAGAATTGGAATACATGGCTGATTGCATGTGAAAGAAGGATGTATTCTACTTTCTAACAGCTCAATCAAAAGACAATTAAGAGGGCTCTAAATTGTGTGCAGGGTATATTACTTTAAGAGATGTGATATACTTTATGCAGGTTATGAAACAAGTTTTTCTTCATCTGTCAGAACGGTTTCTACAAAGGAGCTTTTACGTAGAAAAGAGGCAGACAATTTAAAAGTAGATTATCAGGTGATAGCGGCGATAACGACCCGTGTGCCACTGTTCGTTGGGGAGGTGATGGTCAACGTGTGGCTGCAGTGGCAGCGTTGCGAGGCACCTGCAGAGTCCAGGTCCCTGCTGCTAATCCAGCTGGACGCTGAAAACCCTGCTTCAGTTAATCTGATCATCTGTGACCTGCTGAGACATGAAACCCACCCTCTAGAGCTCCTCTAATCTGCACACACACACACACACATGCACGTAAACACATGCACGTAAACACATGCAGGGGCGCAGGCATGTAGCTGACAGGTACACACATAATCACGCCAGCATGTGCACATCTGAAGCGAACTCTCCCACAAACACACACGTCTGCAAATACACACCCACAAGAAAAGGGCTCAGCCATGACAATGCCACCTCTCAGTCTGTTGATAGGTGAGTCACAGCTAAAAGACTGAGGCATTAGCCCGCTTTCGACAAAGCTGCCATTTCCATATGCTGAGAAGACAGATCTCGTCAGCTTTGCACTGGTATGACAGCAGTCGTATAGCCCCGTGGAACTTCTACTAGCCATACTCGTGGACGATTTCATGGAAATAGGTTAAATGACTTCGACGCCCTAGTTCGAGAAGAACTGTGCCACAGCCCCAAGAGGAGACAGCAGACAACTTTTCATTTCCCAATTTTACATTTTTTAACAGATACCTCAGTTTCAATCAGTCTCTAGCGATCAAAGCTGCCACTTCTCCGCAAGCGTTCTAAGAATAACACAAACTACAAAATGCTAATGGGACAAATTAAACAAACAATGCGAGAAAGTAAAAAAATAAAAAAAAGGCTAGCCTACATCTTCTTTCCCCCCTGACACTATCGACCGCGTGTCAGAACGTGTTGAGGAGTTGTGTAAATCCATAAAACAGATAAAGCAGGATAATGAGATGGAAGGGAGAGAGCAGATCTATTCATCAAAGCCTCTTTCTAACACACTCAGCAGATAGGGGCAGAAATGTTGTATGGCTGCTTACTCTCCAGTTTGGAGATTAAAGCTTCGCATGCTGACAAAAAAAGAAGTTGAGAGGTATTCTAGGTTTATAATTCAAACTACAGAGGAACTGGAGAGCCCAGTTACTCGAGTGGGAATTTAGAAGCACACTAGTAGTCCTGTAATGAATCTCATCTTGTCTTTGATCGGGATATCATGCCTCACAGTTATTCATAGCCCTGTATACATCACGAGAGAAGTCATGTTGTCTGTTTCCCTGACGTCCTGAAATATCACTCAGTCAGTGAGTGATCAGAAACAAAAAGAAGTTATTTATATGTCACAGCATGCTGGTTTCTTGCGGAGTACAAACCAAATAGGATAAAAAACCAAACGCTGCAAAAACCTGGTAATAAATGGGAAAACACAAAAGCACAAATGTCTTGTGCAATTTCCTGGCTGTTATATGCAACCAAAGGGGAATAAAGTGCAGCATCGGCTGGATCGGCACATTGTTTGTTGGTTATGATGATGAGGCCTCTGAGGATGCTTTCTCCCGTGGGAGGAGGGGACTTGAAGCCAATATGGAGATGATGAAAACAGTCCTCATAAAGTTGAGAACACTGAGCTAGAGAGGGCTGAATGAGTGTTTATACTTAGTTAGAGTAATAAGTACCCTTTGCTCAAAGACATGAGATCAATAATCCAGGGCACAGTGACTCAAACAGCCTTTGAGCTGCTTGGTATTTTTATTTTAAAATCGACGGATGCAGGTAAATATATTGATCTCACGTACGCGCCACGTCATACCAAGTGGCAAAACACACAATAGTCAAAGTTAGGGTTAGGGTTAGGATCAGTATTATTTATTTTTTCAAATGTTCCATAGATGTCGTGATAATATCGTCATTGTGAGTTCTTTTGTCCCTGATTGTCACTGCTCACCCCTGTGATATATTCTCTAGGCCCTGATTCTGTGGGCTGAATGAATCCAAAGGAGAGTCTTCGCTGGGTAAACGCAAACAGAATGGGATTAGAGAGTAGCTTTCAGAGCATTATCTGTTTGCTTATCAACCATGAAATGCCTATTTTAGTAAAGAAAAAAGATATCATTAAACCTGACGTTGGGTGGATGTTTTTCCAACAGCAAATGTGGTGCCAGTTTATGCCCCCCATGGGTACCACTTCTCCTCCTCTCACCCCTTCATTCCCTCACTCACCATGGGTTCACCCTACTCTGTGACGGTGTGCGCTGCCAATTAGTGTCCCCCACCTGTCGCCGCGGGTCACTGGTGCAGGCATCTGCTGGGTGTGAAATTGGCCATCTCACTTTCGGCCATGAACTTTGCATGGCCCCCCCCCCTGTCGACACAGACACACACACACACTCTCACGGGCACAGATACGCTGCTATGACCTAAAGTTGACCTTTATGGTATGGCCACCCTGCGTGGTAGGGGTAGGGGGAGAAGGGTGTGACACAAATAATACCTCATGCTTGGACTCGGTATTAAAAAAGCAATCCCTACAAGAATAGTACACAGTACCATGCGTGTTTTGGGCTATGAAAAGATATTCTAAAGCTTTCACAGCTTGTATTCTGATTCTCTGTATCACCCCGTTCCCAGATCTCAGAAATAAACCTGGTGAGTATGTCATTATTCCTGATAGGAATGAACTACGATTTATGCTTTAATAATAGGCATCAAGTGTTATTGTGGGAATTTATACTGAGCTCGGATGGAAAAAAAGAGGCATCATTAAGGCCTCATTTAAGAACCAATATCAAATCTGAATTAGTGTGTATTGGTATGAAAACATTTACAACAATACCCAGCTTTCCCTCTAACTAGACAGCTGTAGGCCTTTCATTCACTAATACAAGAGTAATTTACACCGACTCCAAGACTTTCATCCAGACAAGCTTCATCATTTTACCCCAATTTGGAGCAGCGACGCTCTCGCCTATTACGCCTGATGTTTCTGAGGAAAGTTAGATTGGCCTTGAATAAATTGTCTACGACTGTAACCTCATGGCACTGACTGCGACGGCAGTATTGTTTTTGGAGTAATCAGCCATTTTCAGACACCTACATTATTTCATCACTCTAATGCAATCTTTGTTCTCAATCTAATGAGTTAATGATTGCCTCCTCATTATGTGTAGGTGCAGATTAGAATTTAAAGTGTGCAGGAAGAAAGCTCCAGCTTTTCGTTCAGAGCTGGTTTTGAGTCGGTGGTCTCCGTTCAGCTCACAGCACACAAGAAATTATAGCAAGCTTTTACTGCGGAGTCCATCACTACCACTCATCAAGCCTGAATTGGATATGAGTCAGAACAAGAACACTTCCAGGATGGAAGGAATGAGTTCGCACAGGGCACACTCCATTGTCACTTTGACAGGCTTTTTAGAAGGCGGGCGCATGTCAATCACTGTCAGAGCAGTTTATACTCCTCACTATATTAACGTAGAATAATTATGATACCGACGCAGCCGCATTTCGACATTCTCTGCACTGACACATCTTCACATGGGATTAGGATGTCATGCGAAGGCTGGTTTACAACAGCCTGTTTGACACAGACTCATAGTCAAAAGACAGAAAAAGTGGGGGTAAAGCATTCTGGTGTAGGTCCCCTAAAGATTGCATTTCTGTTGCCTCATTAGATGGAGCCAATTAAGAAGATCGCTGTCTCATTATAAAGGCTGGCCCCTGGGGGACAGCTGGGCCTGTCTGTCTAACTGTTTGTAGCTCCCTAGGTGTGTGTGTGTGTGTGTGTGTGTGTATGTGTGTGTGTGAGCTGGGGGGTGGCAGGGTGGGACTTGTGGAGCATCTTGAGCTCTGTGTCTTTGTAAGTTTGTCCCTTTTATAATCAGCGGAGAGTTAAAAGAAGCCTGGCGGGAGCAGTCAACACATTTACAGAGCGACGATTCATTTTATGTTTAATATGGGACACATCAAGCGCCACATGCTTCTGTATACTGTATACTACAAGGAACATACTGCGGATAGCGGTGGGCCTTTCAAGGGGAAAAAAACAACAACGCTGAAGCTATTGATTTCCCAAGCACGATATGCATTTTAAAATGGAATCATGCAGGGAAGCATACGACTGAACAAAGCTGACAAATAAATACTCCCAGTAGAAATTGAATTTGGACAACCCGAGTCTGTCTAGGTGATGATGAAACTACATGTCAATAATTAATGAGAGAATGCTAAAAGGTCAAGCACACAGCGAGCCTCCTGCCTGACTCACCATACATCTGCCTTCAGCTTTACTGCAGAGGTGCTCACAACAGCAACGACTACTGCAGCAGTAAGGGAGTTTGAGTCCAGCTGGCTTTGAAATCACCAAATGTGAGGATGGCATTGATTCTGCAGAACTGATTTAAGGTTTTTACAGGGAGAAAAAAAGAAGATTGCAGAGAATCTAGTACTTTATCAGCACTGTGGGCAGCAGAGAGATGGAAAAAGAGGATGACTCAGAGATAGTGGGTGGATTGAGACCAGGTGAGACACTGGTACAGCAGATGGGCAGATTTTCAGTGCTCAGTCCCTCCATCATGTTGCAGGCGGCTCATTGGGTGACGAACACCTTCTATTAAATCTGACATGACCAACAGTAGTGCCATACATTTTCTGTTTTATAGAGAAGATATAATGGAGTTCAAGTTCAAAAGTAGAACTCCAGTATATGATATAACAAAGGCTGTGTGTATTAGCAGAGTGGTGTAGAGACAAAGGGCTGATGTTCTGTAACAGAACCCAGGTTTTAACTTGAACTAATAAGTCACTTTCATATCATTATTAGAGGACGCATGTCACCTGATCAGCAATATTTCCGGGCTGTTTCATGGCCGTCAATTTTACCACGATGGTTTTCCGTCGCACACATAGCAGCAAAGATGTTTGAGTAAGGTGTCAATAACAGTTCTTAGAACAAAATCTTTCAGTTGCAAACTCATGCTGCTCTTTTTCTGATGTCTGGAAAATTCTCTCTTTCTTTTAGGCACAAAACTGCCTTCACATGTACCACTACCCATCTATCCTCAGTTGTTCACAAATGTTCCTGTTGCTAGAGGACATGGTTTGCAAAAGAAAAACCAAGAATGAGTACAAGCCTGTGTAAAACAGCCGCACCAACAGCAGGAAAGAAAGGAATATATAACTGATTTAGTGGAATCAAAAAAAGAGTCCTACGGTAGAACTGCATTTTACTCATTTCCTGTAATGAATCCGTAGGCATGATTACAGGAAATAGACCAATATTCAAAGAATAATCGTGCCTACGGTCCAGATCTGCAGCTAGACCCAGCGGGAGACGGGGGAAATGTGGGGCTCACAGCAGTCACACACACACACACACACAACACACACACACACACACACAGATGTGGGTCAGAGGAGTGGCCCAATTAAAACATGTACCCTACTATATCAGCTTCTCTGATCAACACTGTGTCGTCTGTAGTGACATCAATAACCTCCGTAAATATTATTTATCCAAAGCAAAAGAAATGACAACAGCAACATAAAGATGTGACATCACAGGACAGAAAAAGAAAAGATTGAATAACACAATAAGATAATGGAAGAAAAAGTTGGATGTGCAATATCTATGGCTGAAGTGCGTCTCACGCTGGTCTGTTACTGAGGCCAAATGGTTCAAATGCTTTCATTAGCACAAAATAAATGTTTTTATGTCAATTCCTCCACCATGGGACTGAGTGACTAACTGATCATGAGACTCTAACAGTGAGTTGTTTTGACTCCGTCCTCCCTCTCTCTTATCTTTCCCTAACTTTTTTTCAGACCATGCTAGACTGGGGCTGTAGGGTGTTGGGGGTGAAATCACATGGATCAAATGAAATTTGGCACGGTTTGCACAGGAAAGACAGCAAGTGTGCGAGCACGCGGCTGTGTACGAGGAGGCCTGTTTAAGGAACGGCAGCGGCGGGGGTCTCCTAGGGGCTCATCAAAGCATGCCGTGTCCACTGCAGCCCCACGTTAAGCTCAAGTCAGTGCCTCATTGTGTCTGTGTGAATGACCCTGGGGGAACACCAACTCCTGCTGCCCTGCATGCATTCCCCTCCACATGTTTGCTCTGCCCAGGGTGTGGCCCAGTTTGAGAGGATTACGCTGAGGAATGCAGCCGAGCCCATCTTTTAAAACAAGGGAGGTGGGGGGGGGGGGGGAAGGGGGGGCATGAAGTTCATGTTCAGTGAGGCTTCCTAAAGATCCAAAAAAATGCAAATGCAATAAGCCCGGAGGGAGGAAGTTACAGTTAAATCAGAGGAATCTCAAACTTAAAAACGCAGGCTTAGGTGTGCAAGTTCCACTGTCTGGTTTCTGTCTGGACTGGTCGCTATGGAGTAACAGATTAACACTCTTCTTTATTTACCGGTCTCAGCCGTCTCACGCCCCCAAAAACACTTCTGCTCTTTTGAGGCAAAGTCCGGATTAAGATGTTCTTACAAAGTGAGGGAAAGCAGGGCACCTCACCCCCACGGGGAGCTGCTGCGAGTCTGTGACACAAATGAGAAAAGCACCTCACACACCTGAAAGTAGCTTCTATTGTTTCTCCTGCTTCACCACTTTCTTTTAGACAACCGCAACGTGACGAAACACGATAGTACCAGGATGCACCGGACTGTCCCCCACCTCTCGAGACTATTGAAGTTCACTCAGACGTGGAGATCACCTGGTAAAATCTGACTGGTACAAAAAAAAGAAAACGCTGGGGAGAAAAACCTTAACCGACCATGAACGACTTGTGTTTGGCAAAGAGAACTTGACACACGTGTTTAAAAACTCTCTGTAGTATAAAATAAATGCTAAGTCTAAAATACATTTTCTGCACTGTGGGGGGAAAAATGTATCGTCTCGCCATGAGCTGCTCATCTTTTAGCATTATTTTCTGCTTTATTTCAAATCTGCCCAACTGTGTCATATTTGTGCAATGACAAGCAGTCAAAATCCTAAATTGAGACAAACGGTCTGGACACGAACAGTCTTTTACTGCGGAATACGGGAAGAAATATAACCCAGTCAGTACTACAGAGAAATAAGCATCAACAGAAGGCCACTGTCTGAGGCAAAGCCAATGTGACACCATCACATGACTGCTGGGAATGAATTTACTCCCTTAATGTAGGGATCCTCGCTCATTCCCCCCATCCCCACCAGCACGGTGGCATGGTTTCCATGGTCACACGGCACAACATATCAAACAGCTTAAAGGAAATGGCTCAACCACGACACACCGTTTGTGACACACCGTTTGTGACACATACCGTTTGTGACACACCGTTTGTGACACACCTGGTGACGCACTTCTGACTGTTTTGATTCACTATCATCTTCTGCAATGAATGATGCTAAAGCTAATTAACATCAATGGAAAATATTAAGACTTTTAAATCATCTACCTGTCTGGGGGTCTGTTAAAGCAATCTGTATTCTAACAAGACATTTAAATGCAAAATTGTGCCTGTTTTTAAACAAGAAATGGGGAAAAAATGGTCGATATATCCAAACACCTCCCACTGCGGCTCCTGTTGTCGAGGTCACCACTGTCACATTCTCGTGTCACAATGAAACTGAATTATACCTGGTAAGCTATATCATGTCTACCGACCAAATGTGAGTTCAGCGTTAGTTGCACAGAGATGAAGCAGCGCGTCCTATTTTAAGAGATGACAAATGTAGCATAGAGATGCTATTTCTAAAGCCCACAGTGTAGAGCAGGAGGACAAAAAATAATCCCCCAGACATGACACTAGAGAAGTGCTGAGAGCAGCGCAGTGGAGTCAGGACGCTGCGAGCTTCATGACCGAGGACTGACTCTTTATTTTCATTCGTCCCTTGCAAAGCACACTAACAGAAAATGCAAAAGCTGTAGTATTTTCATGTCATGGAACTTTTGCAAGATGCTACTCTGGGGCTGCTCCCAAACCCCACTACACCCATCCCTATCCATGGCGTGTGACTTCACTGCTTGATCAGAAATCTGAAAGGCCTGGTTGTGCTCCAGGTCTCACCACTAAGGCTGGATGTAATAACTGAATTACGCTCTCAAATGTAATTTATACCCAGCAAAAACACATGAAGCACTTACCTCACTTCTTCTCCATTTCTTGCCGGGAGCAACGACAGCAACCTCTCTGACTAGTTCCACTGCATTGTGTTCAAAATTACACCTTTTAAAAAGCTGCACTGCAGAAAATGATTGCTTGACAAAACTGTCAGAAATATGTTTTGTTTTTTTATGTTGCGCAACCTAAATCATAGGCCTAAAATATCAATATAAGAAAAGATAAGAAACATCTTATTTAGCTGCAAAATTTGAGATTTGGCTAAAGTGGAGTTCAACAGGAAGGAGCCGTTGTCTCAGGAGTGTTCTACCAACAACAACAACCAGAGAAGTCAAATTCTCCACTGACTTGGCATGTTTGCCTACTGCTGCTTGACAAGTGCAACAACAGTTACACCTCGTACTCTACTCCTCTCCCGAGCCGTACCTTTCACTTGTTTAGGAAAAGGACTCGACTGATCATTGGCCAATACACGCCTGGCAGCACACAACCCTGGCATGATAACCCTATCAGATGAGAAGACCCAGGAAGACGATACGGGCGTAATGGGGTGGAAATCAGCCTGCTGTGGAGCGAAACACATTTCCTAATGCATAATAAAGCATTCATTCTCTCACGTCACGAGGAAAGTCTTTGTGGGAAAGGGGGCGAGTTGGAGTTAAAAGTACAGAGAATCCTGTATTCTCGTTCTGTCACTGGGTCCTATGGTGAAAAGAGGGAGAGAGAGGGAGAGAGAGAGAGAGAACGAATGGCGGCAATTACAGTCAGATCTGTCTAAACATTTACCAATTCCGCTGCCTTAGGCTTTTAGGTGATGGGCTTACCAAGAGCAGCCTACGATGAATACCTGACTTTGAAGCCAATCTTACATAGTGGCCAAACCGTGGTTACAACTTCCAGGTACGTCACGTGATGCCATTGGGACCCAGAGAGACTTTTCCGTTTAGATTAACATTAAGAAAGAGACGTCTGTATGTTCCAGTATGAGCACTTAGATCGCCCTTGTTTAAATCAATAGGGCGTAAAAGTTGTAAGACGCGCTAAAAATCAGAATCCAGTCCCTCGGGTTACAGGATAAGTAACTTTACAGCTGCCTCCGAGAGACATCTCACCAATACATGCATGTTCCTTCATTTTGTACATTAAGGTACAGATGATGCATGAATTGCCAGTGGATTGCCTCAATGCCACTATTTATTGAAATAGTCTAAATGAAAGATGGCACTATGTGGTTGAGTGCTCCGGTCATTTAGTTTCCAGGATGACTGGTTAGAGTTTTCTTGGAACAGCAAAATCATGTCATGTGCAGAGGATCCATGTCAGGCCATCCCTTGCATGGTGCAACACGAAATCCATCCCGATCGGAGTCAGCTGTGTGCGCATTAAACCATAACGGTATAACAGCTCGCAAAATCTGGCATCTGGGAGTCACTCAATGACTGGCCGTAAGCAACAGCTTAGCGAGCCTTACCATGAGCGAAGTCTTAGCCAAGAAAACAGCTGATTGCACCATGAACACAGCTTGTTTTCATAGAGTTGAATAAATAATTGACCATGAGCAATAAGGAGAGCTTTTACAAGATCTTAATGGATTTCAAGTATGAAACGTGTGGAAAGCTAAATATGTGTTTTAGGAGGGATAGGATCACAACTTTCAGATGTGGGGAAATGAAGCACATCAGAATTGAGAGCAGCTCTTAACATGTTGTGAATCTAGACCCTTTTTTTGTCACTGACCTTGAACACAACCTTGAAACATGCACACAGCACACACTGCACTGCTGTATATGTAAAATGCAGCTACAGTTCACACTTAAAAAAAGACAAACTCCTCACAGTTTTAGTGTTCTGCTCTAGTTTCTTTGGCTATTTATCATTGTCACTGCTGTTTTTTTCAGTTTTTTTCCGCAAAGCTTAAAAATAATGGGTTGCTCATGGATGCAGTCGTTTTATTTGCAGTATGAAGGGGCTTGTATGAAGTGACCTTCTTATAATTGGGGAGACTTTTAAAGTGTTAAGCTAATTTAAGATATTTTACCACTGTTAAAAAGCAAAGTGTGTAATAATAAGTGGGACATAACTTCTCCTAAGAGGGGTCAGGGAATAAACTACAGGCTTGTATTCAAGGAATAAATACTTTGACATGGCTTTAAGGCCTCCAGTGGATTTCCAATACCAGCTAAATGTTAACAATAACAATTCTATCCATTTAAAAATGAGATTCTGACAAAAAAGAAGATGAACCACATCTTGACAATGCAACACCTCTACCTCTTCTTGGATCCTAGAGAAGGAAACATTACAAAACAAGCTCTGGCTGTTTATGTTGGTTGTGAGTGGCAGCTGACATGCATCCAGGAATAGAAGCCCTGGAATGACTTAAGGCGATCAGATGTTCGCCCTCATATACAGATGATGGACAAAGCATGGTAACATTAGAAGAACTTACCGTATAAAAAACTAAAGACACGCACACACGCACACACACCTGTGGTGACAGTGAACATGACAACAGACCTCTCTGGCCTTTAGCTTTATAGGTCAGGCTGGTCTGCTAACTGCAGCGCAGCGTGAAGACCTGACACACATGCTAATTTGAGCAGACAACCTACACCCACCGGCCATTAGGAACCACAAAGCTGTAACATTTTATGCCAGTCACTATATTGGTACTGGAGAGATGAAATCCAAGCATTCATATTTCCTTTACATCGTTTGACAGTTCTTTTACAGACTGTAAAGACAAGTAAATTAAAGAGTAGAAACCGTGATGATTTCGGCAGTGTTACCTGCTTTGACAACACATTTACCTCATGAAAAGGTCTAAATAGGTGTCGGTTTTATCAGTTTGTAACCAAAAAATAATAATAATAATAAAAGTAGAGGATAGATCCCAACAGCAGCAGTTACCGATTGTATCTTAGAGTCCTTACCTTTAACGAGTCAAAACAGGCGATCACCCTCCCGTTCTCCACCTGGCAGCTTTTGGGTGGGTGGGCAAATTTGCATTCCTCATCACTGCGTGAACAAGTCCCTCTCTGAAACTGCCGGCACACTTCCAGGGTCAGCCATTTTGTGTCCCGTATCGAGGCAATGTTTAGAGCCATGTCAGCAGCACAGGCTGTGGAGCTGGAGTGGAGTGGAGCCACCTGGTTTTAGGAGGAGGCTAATCCTCTGAGGAGGTGTTTCAGAGTGTTCCAAGTAAAAAAATTAAACGCACAACAACTAAAACTGATGGAACATGCAGCTATAAATGCTCTGCTTCAGGTCAGTGGATGAGGTTTGTCCTTGCGGACAGGGAAGTGGAGGCAATGGACTGGCAAAGTCTCTGTGACCGGAGCATGGGACTGCACTGCTGTTGTGGAGTTTGTCAGTGACACAGCTAATTGTTCATCAATCAGTAAGTCTCAGGTGCAGACCTCTGACAAGGCCAAGGGGGCATGCTCAGAGACACGCTCTACGGGTTGGACCAATGTCCCCAAATGTGACCTTTGTATGAGTGATGATATCTGTACAAGGGTGGATGCTGGGGAGTAAAAGTGATGCTATTTTGAGATGCAATGGACAGTTTGGAACGCAAAGTTTGTGGCTTACTATTAAAGTCTTGAGTACCTACGCTCTCTGAGCTTTGGCACCTTGGCCAGCAGTACAGTAGCTCCACCGCTTCACTTAGGATTTCTTCACACTGAGCACAGGTAAGGACAAATGAGCAGGTCAAGGGTGTTTGGGTCCTATCACCACTGCAGAAGGAAGAAAATCTGGAGCGCTTCAGAAACCCCCAGGGATCTTCAAGTAAGGATGTTGTCTCACAAGGCACTGTCTGTCAGTGATCTGGAATGGAGAAGAGATAGAGACAACAGTGTGTGAGAAAATAGTCAGCTAAATATGATTGGCAATACATTTCAACAGACGTTAACAGTGCTTGTGTATGCATGTCAATCTGAATTAGTGTGCATACTGCCCCTGAAGGTAGCTAGCTCTGAAGAGTACAGGGCTGATGAACCAGAGAAAAGGCAGTTGTGAGGTTATTCAGAAGCCACTTGAGTTTAAGTCCCCCGATCACTGCTGTGTGCCATTGTACGAGGTGACTACAAGCCCACTGGCTCTCCAACATATTGCACACAAAGCAGTGAATGGCAAAAGCCTCTGTGCTATGAGACAGTGGACAAGAGCATCGAGTCAGAGCAGAGATAGAAAAAAAGCCCCAGGGTCCAACCCGCCCAGTAGAGCCATGCATGGCAGGATGGTGCAGCCAATAGAAAACCGCGCAGCACAGCACTATTCCGGGCAGCTATCCAGCAGCCACAGAGGGACTGAGACAGATGCATATGCCAGTGCCAGACACGATTATGACGCTGCCCAGCGTCCCGCAATATTCACTGGTCTCCCACCATCCAAATTAGATACTGGCTCGTTGACAGTGGCCTGTCAATTTACATTCATGGGGGGAATGTGTGTTTGTGCTCCCTGCCTTGTCCTGTGAAGGTACTGGTCACTGTCTGCATGTTGTCTAGGGAGAGAATGGGGACAATTGTTGGAGCAACAATCTGAGGAAGTGACCTTTAGCTGGAGTGTACGAAATCCATTACTAAGCTACTGCGCAAGGAGCTATTTTCTGGGCACATCTGGAAATGTTTTTCTGCTAACTGGGGGCGGCAAAAAAGGGGTTGAGGACACCAGACTGAGGAAGGAGAAGCAGAAGAGGTTGTAAAAACATACAGCTCTGGTTAAAAGATCCCCCTTTTACTGTTATAAACATATAAATGTATCCACGGAAAACAGACAAGACCAGGAGCAAACACCAAGAAAATGTTAAATACAGTTTAATATCTTAAACAACCTTTAAAAAGGCATTTGGCAAGCTCCACTTGGTCTTAATGAAGGCAAGTTGAGACTTGTACTCAAACCATCGACGCTACTGTTAAGGGAAGAAGAATTCAAATTCCCTTCATAGAGAGAAACCCTCACACAGCTGTCATACAGTTGAACAGATCTGCAGGTCTTGTCAGATTTAGGTAAGCTGTCCTGTAAATGTAAAAATCATCCTGCGTCTTGGACTGAAACTTGGTCTCTCTAATTGGAGATTTCTGAATTCTATTTGAAGTCTGAAATATCAAAAGGAGGAACTCAAAAAGACCACAAGGACGTATATGAATACAAATATTTCTGCCAGTCACAAAGACACAGGTAGATGCTCCCCCCTGAAACCCCTCACCAGCACTATACTGTTCAAAGCCTACGAATCCAGACCATTGTCAAGCTAATCACATTGTCCCACTTTAGTGCTGATCATGTGTAATGAGATGAGAAGCTTCCTTGCCCAATCGCACTGACGCCCAGGCTCCACTCTCCAAGGCAGGATTTAATTTCACACCATCTCCCCAGGGAGAGAGCCAATCGCTGCAGAAGAGAAAGTCAGGTAAGAATCATGTCAGATCTGACCTTTAACAATTAATCCCTTCTTATTTTTAGAAGTCACAAGAAGTCTGTTATCAAGCCAACCTACTTTGTCAGAATGTGTGAGGGGACGACGGCACCATTTCTCTGTGAAATAACTTTGCCATCAGTTGTGCTAAAACGGTTAGGGAACACAGCCGTAGGTCATTTGAATTTTTCGAGAAGAAAGCTGAGGTTTACAGCACTGAAAGCTTTCATTAAATGGAGTGGGCCGACAGTGTGGATAAGGGTTGGTTGAGGTCATCTGAAAAGCTCACAGGGTAGCCTACTCAAAAGGCAACGTTCAAAACAATGTTTGTCATGAAAGGTATTCAAAACAAATGGTGAAGATCAAAAACACCCCTCATGTGGGTGATGGTACGATAATAATCATGCATGAACATGACCGCATGTCTGTTCCCATACTGTATATAGATAGACTAGAGTATGTTTGTGTAATATCTATGCCCAGGGAATTTAACTGCTGTCCAAGCAACTGCTGTTATGCATCATGTTATGTTATCTTCAGTCTATTATAAAAGTTAAAATTCAAATATGTGCTGGATAAAACAATGACATGGTGACATCATTAATTTGTAGGCTAAATGCTTAGAAGACAAATCAAAAATATCAATAGTTTAATCAATAGTGGAAATTATCATAAGATGCAGCCCAAGCAGTTTTGAAAGAACAAAGATGTACTGAAGACTGGAGGACTTAACCATTATATATTATAATTAGCAGTGTGCTGCATGTGCTTCATTGAATTAGCTTTAAAGAGATGGACGTGTAACAGCAAAGTAACACTGTTCGCATGTTAGCTAATGCTAGCCTGTGTTTAGCAGAGACGACTGAGCACTCTTGAAACAAACCAAAGCCCCCTGCTGAAAAGCAAACTGTCATCCTGTGGGGAAAACTATTCCCTCTGTCATATAACAACATCTCATTTTAAAAGCATGAGAAACTCAGAAACACTGTGGGAGAAAATTGCTTCGCAATAATGACTGCTTCGGAAAGCTCTAGTTGAGATAAGAGGCCATGCAGTTCGGTGTCTCTGGAGAGGGTGCTTCGGGCTTGGTTGAGGCTAGCTTAGCTTCTGCTAGTGTATTGCACCTACAACACATGCAGCCTGGCTTAGTTTACGCTGAGCTTAGCGGTCAAGCTTTAAGCACAATGCCACTGATATAAAGGGAAAGACAGATGGTCAGCAGGGACCATACAGCGCCCAATGTTTTTACCTCAGAGAAGAAGCCCTCCTGGACACCTTGACCAGGTTCTGTTTCTGCAGTTTTGAGTCGAATTGACAGATATACAGCCTGAGTCAAGTACTTGTTCTATTATCTGGATCTGACAACTCAGAAATATATTGAGTTTCAAGGTATTATAATGAAATAAGATGCCATTCATTTTCATACCAGACGTCCTGGCTGCATGGATGTAACGGGTGTTCACTTTTCCGACAATCCTGATGGTGTCAAACCTAAAGAGCCAAATCCTGCACATAACTGTATATAATGTTTATATTTAGTTCCTGCAAAAGGCTTTGTTCCCTGTGTCCTCAGTACAAACAGTGGACAGACAGGGTGACCTGATAAAGCAGGGCAGAGATGTGAAGAAAAGCACTACAGTACTAGACTTTATGGATTACTGACGCTTACTAAGGCCAGCTGGCAGGGGCATTATCTTGGTCAGTCTGCTTAATTGAATGAGAGTCAGCGGGACTGGGGCATCTCGAGTGAAAGTCATTGGCTTGACCTCTGAATACCACATATGTAACCCATTAGGCTGGTATCTGTGCGCTCTGTCAGTGCGCTGCAGTTTATCTCAGCTGCTTGTATTTGTTCAGCAGAGACGATAAGCTACCTGGTTTCCATTGGTGGTGAGCCTTGTGACAACGTTTACTGTGGCATCAGCCAGGTGTTGCCAGCAAAGAATAAAGTGGAAATACAAATGACTGTGACAGAGAAGCGCACGAGCTGGGTACCTGAGTGGCTGCATTTCCATTTATTACCATTTTATGCTGGCAAACCACACTTCTATGGTCATTTGCATGGCCAAGGGGAACAAGTGGTCAATGTTTTTCAAGGCTGTGGAGAGAGGGCCTCATTGTTGAAGTGAAATAGGAAAATGTTCAGTTCCCAGTGAGTAATGGAAAATGAGTGAGCCTCACAGTAAAGGTTTTTATTTTATCAAAATGTCCCTAAACTAGCTTTCGGTGTGACATCACCAGCTTGCAAAATGTTCCTTTGCACCCTCCAGACAGGATCAGAGCAGGGCTATACCATGCAGCCTAATTCGTATTTAATACTACGGACGTTATGACGCTTATGAAATTGTCTTTGGCATAAGCTACGGCTCCTTGAGTTCAATATCATCAAGTACCATTAGCAATAAGGACGGGTGACTGAGCTCAGCAGAGGCTACACCAGGACTAAGCTACTGTTGGGAGGTGATACAAGAAGCATTTCACAGAGTCAGCAGATAGGTGTGTTCCATATCATAATAGCCTTTGCTAAACCACAGTGACCTGCATGGCCTGCTCATGATATAGGACTGGGCTTTCCTCTTCTTTTCAGTGGTCCATTGCAGAACACATGATGAACCTTTTACCATCTTTTGCTAAGTTTGTATAACGAGAGTGTGCTAGTATCTGGGATGGATTTCTCCTGCACTCTGTAAATGGACTTGTTTACAGTGTAAGTGTTCTTGTCTGCTCCCTGCTTAGCCACAGGACTCAAGCAAGTCATCAGCTAATTACAGTATAGTTGGCAGCCAGGGGTGAATAGTGCTGTTCTGATAAACATGATGATTATCAGGATACCCCAGCTTACTTCATCTACAAGGTGAAAAGTGTAGAAGCACTGTAACTACAGTAGCTGACACTTTACATACCCTAAAATCACAGACTGAAAATACTACGTTAGATTCAAAGCTCTTGTACATTCGAATATGAAGTAAAACAAATCAAATCTTAAGCCTTCAAATTACTGCACTTGAAAATATAAGAGCCGAATGCAGCACACTCACTCTCGTGTCACAGAGTAATCAGACTCCCTCTTTCATGCAGAAGATGTATGAAAAAACCTACCGACCACTAAATCCTTTTAATACCATCTCGAGGTGCAATTTGCATGAGAGTCAATTCAGAGAAAGGGGATTTCTGGCTGACAGGGTCTTGCTGTAAGTACTTGCTACATGTCTGAGACTTATCCCATTATTTTCTCAACAGGAAGGGCTGAACTGATGTTCCATTTTAGAAAACACCCACTTCCCCTTGATCCACGGCCAGATGTATGACACCCACCCTGGCCTTTTCCATGCAGGCGATGATGTCCACTTGACTGCTCCGGGCCCAGAGTCTAGCGTAAAGCTAAATCTAGATAGACAGCGGAAAGCGAGGGACACGTCAACCATGCCTCATCTAACTCAAAAGGTTAATTGTGTTGTGGGCCTTATTAGAACTGTGAAGTTCCAGCTTATTCAGGGGGCCATCAGCGGTTTGTGTCCACGCACATGAAGAGGGTCAAGACATCAGAACCTGTTCTTAACAAACAATCTTTGCCCTTGTTATTTGGAAAATGTGCACACCAAGAGTTACGAGGGAAAGCTTTGTACGAACCGCACAAAGCAAGTAGTGACAGGGCAGATGCCACACAACACGACAAGCTTTTCTCTAGAGAGTGAATAATATGAAGCCCATGTGGCAAAAAAAAAAAAAAAAGCTCCTGACATTTGCACTGAGGAAGGGGCAAGTCAACTGCTGTGATAATGCCTCTCCCTCAGGAGTCAAATGAGAAAGTCCATTACAGAGCTGGAAACTGCAATAAGGGTAGTGACTGCGTGGCTACAAGCTCCAAGTACTCCTGTGCTTTAATCCCACACACACACTATATTTTCTTTCCCTTTCTTCCCTCGTTTTCAGCTTCACACTCTCACAGATAAAACATTCCCTCTCCTCCCTCCCCACCCAGACTGGTATGCAGCACACTGCAGCAAAACTCCTGAAAAAAATCTTTGGAGGAAAAAAAACAGAAAAAGCAAGCCAATATGACGGTTCTTTCCCACCTCGTTTCACTGGGTCCCGTAGCTCTGCTGTGTGCCTCTGTCTGTCTGCTGTCCCGAACGCAGGAGGCACCCGGTGCTTCAGTGACACTGAGCTACAGTGCAGCTTTCCCTTCAGCCTCTGCGACTGGAGTTAATGACCATGTGAACTGTTGTCATTCCTCGCGAGCTGCTGAGTGTTGCAGCCGGAGGTCCATGCCTAGACAGGGATTTTCTCTCGATGTCTCTCTCTCTCTCTCAGCCACGGAGCAAGCGAGCGAGGCAGGCAGGCAGGCAGGAAGCAGAAGAGTGTCTACTCCAACTATCTGGCTGAAACACTTCCAGCTACCCCCCCACACCGCTAAAGCCAGCCCCTTCCTGCCCACCAGCCTGTGGCAAGGCCCTGCCCCTTAACAGCTCCAGCCAATAGAGAGACAGCTACTCTGTATCACAGCTTTCTGTGCCTCTCCATTGGAACAGAGGAGACTAAGTGATAGGGTGAAAACTGTGCTTACAGTAACAACCTCTGAATGCTCATTTTAAAAGGTATTTCCCCAATTCCACGCTCTGCTCAACTAGCATCTTATTTTTTCTCTTTTCATCCATTTTTTGGTGAACTTGATTATATTTCAATTCAAATCAGCACCACCTGAATGATTTTCTAATAGAAAACAAACTCAAAAATATATAGTCTATATTATATATATATAGTCTAGACTGTTTCACAACAAAGCATGCGTACGAGTATGCAATCATCAAAGAGTTGCTGCAGTGGCACAATGAAGATCAGCCCTGTCCATGTGTATGTTTTATCATCACATTTAACACCATCCCCCCCAGGAAACAAGAGCACCACACCTCCTCCCCCTCCCTACTCTCCTCTACCTCCCCTCAGCATCCGTCCTCTAAACTCATCTACTCTAGACACTCCCCTTCTCTTACACATCTATCCCCCCTTCACCTGTACCTTCCCCCCATTTCTCAATCTTTCAAGCTCTATTTCAATCAAACTCCTTAGTTTACTGGACTGGAACATTTAGGGTGAACATTTCTGTTATTGTTATTGCATCAGAATTTGTGAAGAAAAGAAGGAGATTGGTAGAGTCGTGGTCCGTCTCCTCCCCCACCCGTCCTCTCCCCTCCACCCAGCTGATGACATGCTGGTCGGCATCATATGAGCCGTGTAACCGGAGCGTCACAGAACTGATGAGTCAGAGATCCAGCTTCATGACTTTTCGATCCAGATTCAATAGAACAGCTGTACCGTCTGTCTCTCTGTGTCTCTCCGTGTGTCTGTCTCTTTCGCTCTCTCTGTCTCGTACAAAGGTTGTGAATGACGCAGCAGCCTGGGCGTTTCGTTGACATCAATGAGGCTAAACATGCTTCACAGTTTCATGATAAAGAAATCTATTTACCCTCTGACTATGCTTTAATGGCTGATGCACCGCAGGAAACACATTTGTCAAATGGTTTATGGTGGCTGGGGGGGGGGGGGGGGGGATTCAGCTCTCCTGCATGAAAAATTGTCTACCTCAGCAAATTGATGTCACCTTAGGCATCAGATCACCTGTAATGAAATACCACAGACAAGCACTCTGCTATTATATGAACATGGAGGCGGGGGGATGTCAGCCATTGTCAAAAGCAAAAGTGTCACCTTACACCTTCCGTGAATGAAGTCTCACTATGCTGTACACAGATGCAGCACGTTAAAGGAGCAGGAACGCTAATAGGCGGCAACAACTGTATATTACTGCTGGATGAAACTTGACAGTCATGTCCAGAAAATTACACAACTCATTATGTTAACATTCATCCGGAACAATATCAGTTGGACAGGCCAGGCAGCTCCACCATTGCTGATAGATTCATAATTTGGCTGCAACCGACTTCTCAATAACCACATTACTGAATAACTGTCAATAAATGCATAACAAGCCTGCTTGTAGCTAATTTCCACCGGCAGACCTCAGATAGCCTACCTTCTAAATAGATTTGTTTGACAGGAAAACAAACAAAAGCCTGGCAGACAAACATGTCGAGCCACTTCCTTCCCACATGGTATCCCCTCCCCTCATATTATCCCTGTCCTGTTTGACCGCAAATGGCTGGGCTCACTCACACACAAGCAGATTTAGGAGCCTGTGGCCTAAAGCGGATTCATTTCCAAATACAAAGGGGAGTATTCCGAAACAATGGCTAATTACAGCAAATGAAGACTGATGGGTTCAAGCTGTTTGAAAATGCTACAGAATACTATATTCTGTGGTCCTACTGGATAGTTACACATGACAGAGAGAGAAAAAAAAAACAGGGCTCAGAAATAGGGCACCGAAGACAGATCAATGAAAAGGCAGCTGTCTTTTTCTATTATTAGCTGTAATCAAATATCAAGCGGCAGAGAGTTGTGCTTCCTTCCGCTTGAAACACATTCTGGTAAGTCTGTCACACAAGTCCACACGATGATAGAGAATAAACAAGTGCCTAATAGATGTGTAGGCTAGTGGCCAACCAGTGTGTTTTGGAGCTGGTTCAAGGCTGTGCAATGACACTGTGTACAAAAGATCAACCAGGAAGTACTGGATTCTCTACATTAAAATTCCCATTGGCTTGGCATCAAACATGATCTATTTTCTGTAGGTTAAACTGATTATAATATGATGTACTTTGTTCATTTCCTATCAATCATAGTGCTCTGTGGATAGCCATGTCATACTCAAGTGTATAATTGCTGTACCGATAGCTCATTTGAACTCATTTGCCTTCTGTCTGTCTTTTATTGGTGCAATTCTATTCTGAGATGATCATTTGCATTTTCAGAAGGACCAACACCTGTACAACTGCAGTCTGATCACCACTTATTAACCTTACCCAGGTGGACAGGCTCCTGCTCAGCCAGCCTGCAGTAAATTAAAATGTGCCTCCACTTACGTCTCATTAGAACTATTTTATTTTCTTGTACACAGCAATTACATCCAACTATCCCTTAATCAAGGTGCCATCACATGTATTGTGTTTTCAAAGTAATTACGTGCAATAGTGAGTTCGGTGTACACTGCAATATGAATGCACATTGTGGAAATGATGACAACGTCATTGCTTAATGACGATGATTGTCTATCATAAATGGAATCAATAATACATGAGCTATTACCAAACTTATCCCCGTGTGATTTCATTATAGACATCGGTTACTTCACTAATAGCAATGTCCCAGAAAGCATTACATGTAACAGTGCAGGAGAGACACACAGGGACCAATACAATATGATCTTTGTTTTTATGGAGCTGCTTTCACTTGTTTTCATTAGCTTATCTGTGCAGTATGAGCTAGCATAGCAATCCAGACATCAGCGCATAATGTTTATGATACTTGAGTAGCCTCATTAGACCCATGTTTAGCCACCTCTACTGTCCAAAGAGGCGTCTTGCTACCATACCGCCGTTACAAGTGTGTACAGAAATAGCAGAGGCAAAAGGTGCTAGCTGCTAAGCTAACTACCTGCAGCTTACCTGATGACGAACCTGTCACATCCAGCTGCACTTCATCCGCCACCACCGCTTCTCGAGAGCGCTATTTCGGTTGTGAAGGGATCTACGAACCGTGGGTACAGGACGGCAACAATTATCTTCAACTGAGACTTCTCGCTATTTATTTCCAGCTGCAAACTTTTTTCGCTTTCAAAAAAACGGTATACGGTGTTTCAGTGAAAGGCAGAAGTAAGCTATCACTCGCTACACGCTAGCTCGCTAACTACTTTTAAGGCTAGGGTAGGAAGCAACAAGCGATTTTGACAGTTCGAGGAAATGTTCAACGTGCTTCGCTTAGGGGTTAGTATTAAGGTCTAAACATTAATAACGCATTTATTCTAAACTCTATGAGACATTATAAGCAGTAACTTAAAGACAAATGCTGTGAACGTAGAATGTGTTGGTACATATCGTTAAATTTAAACACGGAAATCTACTTCTATTCGATAAACAACATAATTCCCACCCTACAGTAAAGGTGGTACAGTCCAGAGGAACCAAGGGTAAAGGGAGGGGAGCGCTTGTTACCTAGGAAACAACAGTGAATCTCCCTGGGGAAAAAGATGTGGCCACTGATTTATGAACCAGTGCCTGTCTGTCTGTCAAAATAGCCTGCCATCGACAAGATGAAAACATTAAAGACATTTGACAAAACCTATTGCAATGTATTCTGTTAAGTCACATAATAATACACACTTTTATATGACTACAGTAATCTATCTAAAACAGGATTTCCTAGATAAATATTAGATGTATTTTATTATTTTAATCTAGTAGCATTGATAGAATATTTCACTGATTTTAAATATTTTTCCTGAATATACATCTATATTATATATATTTTGTGCTATAATCATCATAATATAGGCACACAATGGTGATGTATTCAGTTATTACGTGTTATTAAAGAAATCTATTAGCAAAAACGGCAGAAAATATATTTAATTCAATTTATTAGCTGATCAAAGACTCAAAATCAGCACATCGTCACCACTTGATGCTTTGCAGAGCAGCATGCACATCCCCAGCATTTTGCAGCCTAATTGCATGCAGCTGGCTGGATTTAGCCGTCTGTGACACACAGAGACCCGTTGTCAGCAAGAAGCGCAACGAGTCAACAAGGAGCAAGTCACAAATATCCCCGGAATGAGCAGAGAGGCACAAATTTAGCCCCACTGACTGCTGCCCACACCATGTGCTGCCTATTGAGCACATGAACAATGAACATAGCCATCACAGACTGCTCTGTCAGAGCCGAGGCCTGCTTTAGTGAAATGCTATTGAGAATGAAGGCATCGCACGTTTGTCAGGAGACAGGACACTGGCGGTGTCAGGGATCAAGACGCTAATAGTGGGGAAATGGTTTGATGTTAACTGACAATAAATTTGGGCTCGGACGGATGATGGTAACTGTTGACACTTGTTACTGGTTACTGCCTTGTGTCACATCATAATTTATCAAGTGACATTTGACACACAACACACTGGTGGCACCGTTGATATTTACTAAACATCATCTCAGGCAGACCAACCGTAAAGGTCTTAAAGAGAACTTAGACATTTGTATTGTTTTTATCCATCCACATGGCTCGTACTTTTTTCATCCGAATACAGCAAGTGGAAAAGCAAAATACAACACATCAACTGTGCCACTTTAGAGAAAAACAGTATTTTCAAGACGTAAGTGATTATGAAAAACTGCTCACATAGGTCAAGCTCATCCCCCAAGACCTAACGTATTGATCTCATTGCAGAGGAGGCATTTGTAAAAAGGCTGCTGCCGGCATACTTCTCTAAAAGTCCCTGAACGCCCACACGCTCGCAAACAAATGCACACTGGGCTCACACTCGTAAAAACACACAAATACAACATGTAGCACAGAAATGACAATTTAACAAGACTCATCCTTTATTTTGACTTGAAATGAAGTTTGAGTCTCCCTGTTTCGTACCAGACGAAGCAATTTAGCAGGAAGATTGTGTTTTGTGTGTAGACAGCGCACTTATTTTGTACTCAATTCGTAAAAAAACGTTGTCTGGAAACTGGTGGTTTTATTTTGAAAGTCAATGTCATATTTACATCCAAGCATAACTTCCAAAACATACACACACGAGCAAAGAATGAGGAAGCAAAGCAGATGTGTGTGTGTGTGTGTGTGTGTGTGTGTGTGTGTGTGTGTGTGTGTGTGTGTGTGTGTGTGTGTGTGTGTTGTGCTCATTAATGGGTTTTGGCTCCACATTTGTTGCAGTTGCAGTCTGTAGAGTGGATCTCAGGATCAACTGAGGGGGCGTCAGGCAGAAAGAAACAACCGCAGTATCTACAGAACACCATTGTTAGTTCCTCTTAGACACGGAATGAAGAAATCACGGTGGGCAACACAGAAGGCAGTAAACAAAGACAGGCAAATACGTAAAGATACACACACTCAGGCCAAAGCTCTGACTCTGAGGTCCTTCTGCACACACGTCCACACACACACACACACACACCTACGCACAGTGGGCTAAGCTCTCCCGTCAAGGACAGTATTGATCTTGGAAATCTCCGTACACTAAATGAGAACACACCTGATTATGAAAGCTTTTAACCCAAATGCTTAATGCAGCGCAGATTTAATGGAAAGAGCTTATGACTGACACAAAGCTCAGTAGACAAAGAGTGTGTGTGTGTTCGTGTGCATACTTTCATTGTGGTTTAGTCAATTTGATTGATTGTAGAGAGATCACATGGGTATTTGACTCCCACTATGACTTTGATGAGCATTTTACTAATCACAAGGCCTAAGTAATGATGGATTGAAGATGGTCCCGGCGTCATTAAACAAACTGATCCCCAAATGCGTGTACACTGCACCGGGAGAGCTTATTCATACGATGAGAGGATCCATTTTGAGGCACACTCATTTGTCCGCTGAGAAAACACTAGTTATGCATCACCGTAAATCATCCGCTGCAGCCATTTGTTCATATTGCTTTACCCGTTCCTCCAGGATTTCCATGTCAGCATAATGGAAGATATTGTAAAATCCATACTGAATCATACGTGAGTTCATTCAAAGGAAACATTTGATTCACTTACTTGCTGTGCTGCAGGTGTTTAGTGTTCAGATACAAGGATGTTCAGTCAATTTGTGTACTTTACAATCATGGAAGAAGTAATCAGATCATTTCCGCCAGTAAAAATAGCAATACCTAAGTAAGGGAACTTTGAGTTAAAGGAATAGCTCTACTTTTTGGAAGATAGCCTGTTAGCTTAGCTTAGCTTAGCATAAAGACTGGAAACAGGGGGAAGCAGTTAGCCTGGCTCTGTCCAAAGGTAACTAAAGCTCACTTGTTAACTTGGTATATCTTGTTTGTTTAATCTATACAAAAACACAGGTGTAAAAACTACAAGTTGAAGTTTTAATGGCGGTTATAATTTCGTGGTCTAGCTAAGTACTTCTTTAGCTGGTTGCCTGGCATCTTCACGGTGAAGACAAGACATAATTTCACATTACTCTTAGTCATTTGAGCCATTGTCAATATGGAAATATTGATTAGTGCAGCTTTAAGCACAGTGAAAATAGCCTACTTATTCCCACCACTGGTTTTTCTGAATTGATTGAACAAACAGTGGCTAATATTTAAAACCTTAACCCTGGCACGTAGATCCATAAAATATACCGATGATAGATGCTCCGTTTGTGTGAGCTCATTACCAAAATACAGTGAGTAGGTTTTAGGAAAAAAGACTCAGTGTCTCATAAATACGTGTAACTCTCTGAAAAAACTTTTCTTTAGGACCCAAGGTATTATAGTGCACTAATAATCCTTTTGGAGTCGACACTTTAAGATAATATCAAAATACGTCATTATTATGAATTAGGATTATTATAATTTTATTTACTACAACTGCCTCATGTTTTAATATTTCATAATTTTTAAATCCCGTCCCACAGCAGTTGTAAATGCAATTATAACTGGTGGCATTTCACGAAAGATGACAGACAGGCAATAATTGTGAGAGATGAAATTTTTGAAAATGTCAGGAGAAATGGCATATTACCATGACAACTCAGCTATTGTCTTGTCAAGTTTGCAATGCTTGGAGTTCAGCCGCATCGAAATGAGACACTCACTGTTGTCCTCCGTCAGGAATGATTGCAATAAATCGTCTATTTTCTACAACCCATTATTCGCCACTAAAATTGAATTGTTCCCTGAAATTGCACGACCAAAAATCAATGTCATCAGCTCTCCCGCTCTACAGTCCAAAGTGCTTCCAAATACAGTAGAGGTATTTATATTATTCATGAGCTCCAGGTTCACACAAGGCCAGCAGCCCGGCCCAGACTCCTTAATGGCTGAACCGCCCTTCATCACGGCCGAACCCGCCCTATGATCCCGGCTTGGCAGTCACTTAGCCCAAAGGATTGAGACTCCTTTGAAATATTCAATAATGCATTAAGGATCAGAGAGAAGTCAGCTAATTATGTCCACACACACACACACACACACACACACACACACACACACACACAAACACACTCATGAACACAGAGTGAAGTTGGAGGTAGCAATTAAGTATTTTGCACTCTGACAAGCTGTACGTTTTTCGTGAATGAAAAATGAATGAAAACGTTTCCTGTGATGACGTGTTAACCACCAGCATGTTTTCTTACTCTTACAACTCATATCTTTGACACTGGTGTGTGTTTGTGTGTTCCTCTCATAGGAGACAATAATAACCTTTCTCAAAGCGACCCATCAGCTTGAAATATTGATGCTTCTGCTGCAAGGCTGCTGGCTGCCGCAGCAGGTTACAAGGACACTTCCAATGCCTCATAGCAGAGCAGGCAACCCCCTCCATTAGCAAAGACATGCTGACCTCACAGACTGTGTAACAAACCATGGACGTCCCGCAGCCGCCTCTGTCTAGGTCTGACCCTACGGCAGTCTTTCTGAGTGGCTCTGTAATTTTCCACTTACACAAACATATGTAAACGTTGCATTAGCATACACAACCATTCCCCTATCAGTGCGACACTTTACTCCCCGGGGTAAAAATGGGCTGTGGGCCCCCCCTTGGTTCTCCCACTGTCTGTGCATATATTAGTTTAGTGTAACTTGATTAATCACAAATGTATTCTGTGAAATGCACAATGTAAGCTCAGCCATGCTGAACTCAGGGCCTTTCTACATAATGAAGCTGCGAGATGAGGGAATAATAAAGGTGTTGCCACATCGTAGTGAAGTCAAAGCACTTTTCTAAAACAATGACGGTGACGTGAAACCCTCACAAATAACAACCCAGTGATGATGTGAGCTGAGAAGAGCAGGAGACTCACGGGCTCACACACACACTCCGCTCTTATTTCCCGAGATCACATCTTCTCGCTCTGTCTTCCGCACTCCATCCTGCTCAGTGGATCAACCAGGACATCCATTCTGCTGCTAAATGAATTGCGCATGCCATATTTTCCCTGTAATTATCGATTTCTAAGTGGCCTTGCAAGCATCATCAGTCAGAGCCTCCTTCAAGTACAGCAATTATTATATTACTGTAACCATGGTGATTTACTTGCTGTATGATTTGCAGTGGAAATGTATTTATGGATGAGAGTGGGTGGAGGATCAGCGAGTGTGTGTGGGGCTAGAACAAAACACACACGTGCCTTGACCTCTGAGCTTTGCACAGCTAACCCAGATAAGATGATACAAATACGGTCACATATGGCTTGCAGAATATACAATGTGATGTATAATATCTTACTATTTACAGATATTTTACTGAAACATGAAGGTTCTTTCTGGCAATAGAAGCATCTCTATTTAGAGATTCAGATATAGACAAATACTTTATAGGCATATAATCAAACATGACTTAATTCATCTGCTAAACTGTTTGTTTTTGTGCTAAATGTTCTGCATCAGAAGTACAAAAGCTGTCGTCCAGTGAAGTTCTTGAACTCCAATAATGTATAGACTGCTCCATCTAGTGGCCATGGCTGGTACACAACATACCTGGCAAATGTATTTTAGCATTTTACTACATCAAGCAACTTTTGAGAGACTCACTAGAGACAGATCAAACAAAGAATGGTCAAAGCTGAAGCAGCAGAGGCTAAGATATATGTCTTTAAGTCCGTACCGTGGGTCAAACTCCAAAATCACTAGATCCAATTTCCAATATGCCACAAACTAGCATCTTTTATTAGACTGATGACATTATTATTGCGTTAGAAAGCTCCCTCTTGAGCCACAGAGGATATTGTACAGATGTTTTACCAGGCTGAGTAGTTCTCCTCATTACAAGTATACTAAACTTCATGTGTAAAATTGGTGGGGTGCCCCTTTAAGAGGCTGTCCTTTCCTGTAATCCCGACCTTAGCTTTCAAGCCTATGTCTACCATTTTAATGAACCTGGGCTTTTCTGGGCCCCCCGGGTGTTTCGGGTGTCATAAAAAAGGAACACATAAAAGCGTTGCTCACAAAAATCACAAATATTAAACAACATGAGCCCTCTCTAACCCCCACACGCCATCCAGAGCACAGTGTGTCCTCCCCTTCACTGCCACAGGAGAGCAGCATCGCAACGAGAAAGCCTTCCATCTCACACAGTCAAAGTGAAACACCTTCCCTGAGACATCCATGACTAATAGATGGGCTCTACAGTTCTAGCTATAAACTAAATCTGATAAAGGCGATAGAGAAAAGCACAAGGACAGACTGATCATTTCTTTAAAACATGCTTCTTGCATGAGGCGTTCGTGCTTGGAGGGGAAAGATGCTGGAAAAATAATGTAGCAAAAAAATACGTCTACTATTTAGCATGCATACATCTCTATCTGAGCTCCCAGATGTGTGTGTGTAGAATTAAGGTGGTCACTTATGTAAAAGCAGTGGAAAGAGGAAGTATTGGGATGTTTTACTTCAGTAAAATGAGCAATACTACCATGTAAAAAGGCATGCATTCAAAACTTTACTCACGTAAAAGTATTTGCATCAAAATATACTTAAAATACAATAAGTAGAATAAGTTTACTGAATTTAAATTAGAGATGGATTAATGGGTATATTCACCTATAATAATACATCATAACCTATTAGTTGAATTGTTTATCTGCAAAGTGACAAGTAAGTTTTCAAATTAATTTAGTAAAAAGTACAATATTTGCTTTCAAATGGTATGGAGTAGAAGTGTAAAGCAGCATTAAATGGAAATACTCAAGTGAAGTAATAGTACCTCAAAATATTACAGTACTTGAGAACAAACACGCTGAGCAACGTTTTAAAACGACCCCCTCATATCCTTCAAAAGACGTTATCTGTGTTTGATTGAGCGTGCCTGGTAAGCCATGTGACTGTCCCTTTAATGACTTCTGCTGGCTGCAGGTGGCAATGTTGCTCTGCGGGGATCTGACTGTACTGCCTCCCTTTTGTGAGCATTTTTGCTTTCTTTTGTTCTTTTGATGAATGGAAAAACCTGTAGAATAGAGACTTTTCTGAGGTGCACACCATCAAAGAATAACAGTGGACACATTGGTTGTGCCCTGTGCAGACTCGTTAAGTGGAATGACAGTCATTATCCAACAAGGGTGTAAAACATTTGGCACGATGCAATGTATAAATGACTTATTTTGCATTAAGTGATACATCCAGAATGTTGTTACTGTATTTATATAAGGAACACACTAAATCCAATTCCTAAAATTGGATCACAGATAAAACTTCCCAGCAGCTACAGGTGTCAAAACTCATGGGTGTGATATAGGAAGGCAATGATGCAGAGACGAGTAATGGCAAAAATATCGCAAACAGGTTTAAAGGCTGACACATACTGTTTTTTTTCCCCTCTTAAACCTGGAAATTTCTGTGGATTTATCTGCTGCTGAAAGATATAGGCCCACCGAAGATAAGCAGGAAAGAGGGATCATGTATGGACGGTGTGGCGGGGGCATATACGTCTCACGCACATGCAAGGAAACGACTCTCCGGGGATTGAAAACCAGGAGGATGGATTGTAGAGAAAAACAGGATTCTCTCTCTGTATGAGGCAAAAGCAAACCAAAATAGAGGTGCTGACAGCTTCCTCCATCCAGACCCGGTGGGAGCGCTTATCCAGTTTTGCTTTGTGAGATAAGAGGGGGATTTATTTATTAAGGTTGATAGCTCTGGTGCACTTTGAATGATAAAAGAGTGTGTTTGTGTGCTGTGTGTTCATCCCAATCAGGATTAAAGGTCACGGTCTGTAGGACAAATATGTGTATATTAGAAACCATAAACGAGAAGAAGCATTTTTCTTATCCCTTCGTCTGTGGCCTCTTTCGTGCACCTGAGAGCTGGGATCAAACATTGTTCAGCACATTCCCATTAAAGCACATGAAAAACACCCAAAGAGGGGAAAAAAGTCCACATCAAACAAGACAGCCAGATTATTTTCATCCATTGTATACCAGAAAAAGCCACATCTAAAGCGGGAATAAACGGAAGGGGGGCCTTTTGTTGTGGTTATCCTCCTGGTGGTTAAAAGGAAGGTGTTGGGTTCACTATGGGATGGATCTGATGTTATTTCAGAAAAGACATCTGTTCTGCAGTAAATCACATCCGTGTTAACTTCCCTGGTGCAGATGCTTCCCAGCATGGTGATTTATTTATCCCGTACGCTGGTCGTTTGGGCCGGAGAGGTTCTGTACGGTGCTGTTGGCACAGCTGATGAGGAGCCATGGGAACGCAGGCCTCCAAGAAATACTTTATTTTCATTTTGGGAGCTGTTGCCTTAGGCTCATGTGGCACGTCTACATACGGTTAAGAGGAATGCTGTTTTGGAACAACATGAGTGCAACTTTAAGAAAATGTTTCAGTGAATTAATCTTTGCTGAGCTCTTTGTATTTCACAATCTTCAGCTCTCAGAGGTCGTCCAGAGGTAGAACTTTAACATCCTAAGATCTGCAGGAAGGGCTGGACAAAATGTTTTACATCAGTAGCACAATATTAAAGGGAACCGTCGCCAATTTACACATAAAGGTCACTTAGCTTGTGAAAATAATGTCTGTGGCTCTGGAGGAGTTTTGTCAAATCTGTGAAAATAACATTGAGTTTAAAAGACTTTGATATTCAGGCAGAGAAGATCTGACTGAAGGATGCTAATCGTTGTTTGTTGTTGTAGTTTTTATTACGTCTCATGTTCTTCATCAACAAAAAAACAAAAAAGCTAGAAAGTGGACCTTCAGTTAATATTTGTTGTCAGACTATGTCTTTAAACTTTCATTTAAATGTGTTTGGTTGCATTATGGGAAATGTAGGATTCAAACTAGCGGCTAACAGCCTCACAGATATATCTCACAGATTCTGATCATTTCTTTTTTTAATCTGTCTCCTGTGAGTTCCACAACTTTATGGAAGTGCAATACTAAATCACTGCAGTGTCCCTTTAATAAGGTTTTTTCCCTCCACAATATGGATTTCACAATATTGCAGATGTTTGCGAGAACCACTTGTAAAAAGATTCCATCTGCTGATGAAAACTATGAGCTGCAGTTGAAAGCAAGTAAATCAAAAGAGTAAGGGGACTTTGAGTCAAAAAAAAATCAATGTTTCATGCAATTAGTTGTTTGTTGTTGTTTTTGAGCATAATCCTTTAATACAACATTAGTTGAAATAATCCCAACACAATATTGAACTATTGGACAGCCCCCACCTACATGGTAGATTGGCGACACATAGAGCAATACAAAGATTCCCAGCATGCATTTGTTCCATTTCTTTAAAGCTATACAATCTATTGTGATTCAGTAAAACTTGTTCTCAAGATTTAAAAAAAAAAAGGAGGCTGTAAACCGAACAAAGCCCCGTCTGTCAGCTCCATAGGTGGCCACATGAGACCCTTAGAACTTGGGATGAAAAACAAATCTCACAATAGCATTGGACTGGAAAACAGTGGAGATCAGAGGGAGTGTGGCAGCCCCCATCATGGATGTTTAGGGATGCGGCGTAGAGGAGGGGGGTGAAGGTGTGGCTCTGCGGGTCACGCCACCCCCGCTTTCCTCTGTCCTCCTCTGGGAGGGACCCCAGTGTCTGTTACAACAGGAAGAGACTGAAGGTCAAAGCACAGAACTATTGTCTTCCTGCCTGTGTGACAGACGCCTGTCTATCTCTCTTTCCTATCTCTGTTTAAAACACAGACAGGGTACAACAACAGAAAGAGGGGAAAGTTACACGGCTGCTTTTTAATTTAAATACAAGTGAGATATGTGCTTGAATATGAACGATATAGAAACACAGATGACAGACTAATAGTTCCACAGGCGGGAACTTGTTTGATTGAAAGCCAGCAGGGGTTAGTGGCACACAGTCATACACGCTGACAGATCTACAGCTACAGTCCCCGCCACTCTATTATCTCGCCCCCATAAAGCCCTCAGCAGTACAACTTCATAGGCACTTCCTCCCTGTGAAAGACACACGTGGCCTCCTCGATAAGATGAACGGCAGAAAATAAAGACACGGCAAATGTAAAAGCCTCTTTTAGCTTCTCCAGCCAAACAATTCAAACGTCTAATTCGGCAGATAAGGTCGCGCAGACAGACTGCCCCACCCCTGAAACCTCAGGGACACACACTCGTCCCTTTGTGATCCCGATAAAGGAGAGCGGTGGATGCATGTAATCAGCATATTATTGATAGTCTTAATGAGAAAGGCTCTGAGTCACTGAAGCCATTAGCCGGGATAAAAGAGGCTTAATTGTTTTGTGTGTGCGTGTTTTACGGCGCGCACATGTGCCTCGGCTAAGACCAAGCTAATTAAATCCATTTCCTTCGTTAGCAACTTTTTTTCCTCTTAATTAAGAGGGTTAATTATGGGCCCGGACAGAGGTCGCGTGCGTGTTTGCGTGCACGTGCGTTCTCTAGGCCCAGATGTAATACCATCAGAGGCGTTAACAACACAATGAGCACTCATGGCTTAAACTAACAGCCTTTGATATTTATTTAAAGTCAAAGGAGGAGTGAATAATTGAAGTCAGTTACTATCTAGTAAATTAGAGCGTTGTCGGTCTTGAATAGGCTCGGAGTATTAACACAGCACCATCTCTCTGATAATGGTCGCCTATGTCTGTCTTTGTTGAGAAAGCACAAATCCCCTCTCCAGTTGAAAAATGCAGTTTCGTGGAGGGATACACATGTTGTGGCTTCTTGTCAAAATCATCAACAAACTAGTCTGGTGTTAACGCCGACTGCTGTCATCACCGCATGTGTGATGCGAGTGGACGTCTGCAGCATACCAATGGTGTGGAACAATATTCCCCAGCACGCTCCATCTACAGCAATAATATCGTTATGGCTGCCAGACACGAGAGGACTCTCCCTGCCTGCCACTGGACACACACCATTACTTTTGATGGCCTGTGTGTGTGTGTGTGTGTGTATGTGTGTGTGCGTGCGTGCGTGCTTGTGCCCTCGGGGTCACATATCCTGTCGGGAGAAAATGGCTGATTCAGGACTCTCTGCCATTTTGCTTGTCAGCTTGGGTCCATGGCGCCATAACCGTTAGACATCTGTGGGCGGGTGATGATGATGATGATGATGATGAATCTCTGCGGCCATAACAAGACATTAACACCTTTTACACTCTGTTGACTCCTCTGAAAGCTGCAGGCAAGTTTTGCATGTAAAAACAACACACTTGTTTTACCAGGAAGTCAGAAACGCAGCTCGCCCCTCAATGAAACATCAATATTGTGAAATCCAAAAAGCTAATTAAAGGGGCACTTGAGTGATTTAGTACTTCACTTCCACACAGTTGTGTGACTCACAAGAGACGCATTAAAAAAAGGAATGGTCCAAATCTATGCGACAAAGGCAGAGATATTCTCAATCCTTCTCCATCCTACATTTCCCATAATGCAACCAAAAGCATGAACTTTGTCTAAAAGGAATCGTAGTCTGACATAAAATATTAACTGATGGTAATCTTGCTTGCTTTTTACACATGTCTTCCATCTGCTGATGAAGACCATGAGATGTAGTTGAGAGCTCTGGGGAAAAAAGCAGACCGTGAGACAATTAGCATCTTTTAGTTGGATGTCCACCTGTTCCCTCCTATTATGTAGACTTTATAGCTTGTTTTGCTGCCCCCAGGTGGCCAAAACAATCAATTAATGCAGCTTTAAACTGCCAAATGTGTTCTGTAGTAAAATCGTGCTTCCTCGTACTGTAGGACAGCATCTGGATTTCATCTAATGGCCAATTGCTTCTTCTTCTTCTTCTTATCTCTTTGTTGTTCTCTATTCTTTGTCCTCCATCTGAAATTCCCAATAAAACCCCGTCCCCACATCCTCAACGACTCATTTTAGAGGGAGCCGTGTGGGTGTGTTTGGATCACTGTGCCTCTGAGTGTGCATGCTTTTCACTGTCATGCCTACTGCTGGTGCATCGTTAGGTATGGCTTTTTATTAGCCTCTGGTGTGTTGGAGATGGGAGGGGGTCAGCATCGCTCCAGCAGTAAAGTAGCGCAGCCGTCAGCCCTGCACGCGGGAACAAACACACCATTAAACCAAGGCCTTCACATATTACTGTAATAAAAGCCCCTGCTCTCGCCTTTATGGGCTTTTTAATTATGTCTATTCGTCTTCCTGGGCTTGTGAGCAACAGTTCATGATGAGCCCCATTTCACGAATAGTCCGCCACTGGCAGAAAGCTGGAGGGGGGGGAATTAAAGGGGAAAAACGAAAATGGCCCGAAGCTAAAATATGACTATTGTTACCAGAATGGTGTTTTATGTTTTACCGCGCAGCGCAGAGACAAAGGCACTCTGCTTTTCATTCCAGCTTCTTTGTTTTAGATGTGGATTAGTATAAAAGATGGAAAAAGATCTCACGCAGCTCAAGTGAATAACGTGGCAGCTCTGTAGTAATGGTGGCTATTAAATTAGCTCCCCGAGATAAGGGCAATAGCTGGACTAGCTGCGGGCTCCCTAAAAATTAACTGTACAAATCATCCGCGCATGAATTAAGCATAAAGGCCGGCACTTTGGGCCACGTCATAGCCTTTACACTTGCATCACGTTGTTTGCATTGTATATTCACACTGATGCGTGTATATAAAGGTCGCCGATAGGTCACCAGGGCCGCTCGATTATGGCAAAAATCATAAAAGGTTAAATCAATCTGGTGCACTTTGAGAGCAAAACTACATCTATGAAGAGTTCTCTTTTGATGCTGCCACAATTTGATCATAAAAACACATTGTTTGGATATGTATGGTACCGACATTGGCATAAAAAGTCACACCCACAAAGCACGGTAACGGAGGAAATGAACCAGACACGCCCCTGAACATTATGAAAACGTAACGATGTTAAGCAAAGCATTCATTTATTACATCATGCCTCAAAAACAGTGTAAAACCCCGGCCTAGTATTAAAGCCTGCTGATTGATAGAGCAATATACACAGTGCTTGGTTGTGTACACAGCATACATTTTATGAGTGGGTCATTTTCTGCAAGGCTGGACACTACTTACCCTTTTAACTCTGGCAGGCCTACAACACTTAACCTGGAATATAGTGAGCAGGAAACAAAGTAAACACACTGTACAGATACAAATAAAGAGAATGTAATGTCATTTTAACTCAGGAAAGCTTCTCTCAAAAGCAAGAAAACTGTCATTATTGACTCCAAGATGGTGGATTTATGTCAATATTCTCCCACGCAAAGAATAAAGGAAACATAAGGCTTCGTTATTAATGTTTTATTGTCCTAAATCAGGTACAGACAAATTGTCCTGAGGGTTTGTACTGTCTGCTGCAGATGATAGCACCCATGACAAGTAGCAGCACCACAGCCAGCGCTGCACCCACTCCACACAGCAGGGCCATGGATGAATATGAGGCTGAGGAGGGAGGATGGAGAGCAAAAGACAAATATCATTGGCTCCAAGGCACAGCATTTAGCATACAAGAGCAGTACACAGTTATGTTTTCACGTGTGCCTTCTTACCTGCTTCAATCACGTCATGTGTTTGGAGCTCCGTCAGTTCCTCCAGCAGGACATTCTCCTCCAGCAGGACGTTCTCCTCCAGCAGGACGTTCTCCTCCAGCAGGACGTTCTCCTCCAGCAGGACGGGGCCTAGGGCCGCTGTCCCCTCCCACTGCAGAAGCCCTGCAAGACCAACATTTGCACGATAGGAAAAAATTTATCTACTTAGCGCATTTAGCCAGATGATCCAACCTTTCACTATACGACTGATTGATTGTTGACAATTAAAAAAAGGGATCAGCTCAAAATCAATCCTCCAAAAGATGAATAAACAGCATGTGTGCCAAAGGAAGGAACGTTAGCTTGTCTAAATATGGGTGCAACCTCTGGCAGTCTGTGGCTGCTTATATTTCACTCCTTGTTGCATCATTTGGGTGAGACTACTTCACAACCATTCAGATGGACACATCTTTTTGTACTGAAACATTATGATACCCAAAATGTCTCCCCTGGTTCAGTATGAACTGCTCAGGAGTGTAATGTAGTGTTGCTTGTGTAAACTGTACCAGCATCTGCTGCAAGGCTTCTTTTCGATCTCTGCTCACTGCAGCTGCTCTCACAGCAGTCACACACCTTATTGTCTCCACCTGATGCCACCCATCTGTCCAGAGCCAAGAATATAGTCCGTTACAGAGGCTGGATAAATCTTCTTATAGCATTACAGTCATGGCAACGGGGGAAATAAGTATTTAAACAGAAAATCAGTCAAATTAAAGAAAGTAAGCAAACCTGTTTGCTTCAGTCAAGAACGAACACGCTTTGTTTTGCGAGTCGATGGGAGCGGAGAGTTTTGTTGCCTTCAGGTGACACGTGATGTAGAGCTGAGGACAGCAAAAGACTGATGTTCAGCTCCATTTCCTACTTGTTAAACAAAAATAACTGCAGCTGAAATCATAGTGTATGGCATTTCTTTCCACTTTCTTGGTCTATACATGTTCATAGTTGTTTTGCACCAAAACCTCAATGGCAAAATGATCAAAGTTAATTTAAAAGGTTAATTCTGACACTTTCTCAATCATAAACAATACCAAAAGACAGAGTTGGGTGGTGTCGTGAAGTAGCAAGGGCTCATGGGAGATGTAAAGTCAACTTATGATCGCCTCTAGCAGACAAACACTGATGCATGCACAAAGGGGGAACGTCGCCATTACAGAAACGGACCGTCACCTCGACTAGAATGAGTCTTTTCTCCGGGTTTGAAGATTGTTGGAAACATTTGGGATGCAGAAATGTTATATTCATCCAAAGCTCTGATTGTACAGTTGCACAAAAAGGTTGATACTGTCTCATATTCATGGCAAAGCTCCATTCTGGCTTCATCAATCTATATTAAGTCACTCAGTTTAACGTTACCTGAGAGGGCTTTCATTTCCTCAGTTGGAAAGTATTCGAGCTGAGCACAGGCAGCAACTGAGGGTATTACAGCCATCAAACAACACTTTCTAATGTGTACATTACGTGCCAACTTAGCACGTAAGACACTAACAGAACACAAAAGGAATGTGAAAGGAACACTTTGCATGGCCACATTAAGATTAGATTGCTTGAATATTAAATGCAGGGAAGGTAAAAAGAACCAGACGTGTGACTATGTGATTCAAGAACTCTAAAACCCGTATAAACACATGTCATACTTACTGAATTATTGTGATCTCGATGGAACCTGAAGCTTTTCAGCTGGAAATTAAGTTTATCCTCCTGGCTCCTCGGCATGAAGTAAGACTTGGCTCCTGTCAGCTTAACATCGCCTAAACACCTTATATGGCAAAACACAGGCATAAACACAGGCCGGCAATAAATGCTCTTACTAGGTACTGCATGATGTGCAACTGAACTTAAATCTTGATTATTATGACTCGCAGACTCTTGAATGTTTAGCTTCTCACCCATGGTTGCTGATGAAGGCGTATCTGGGTAGAGATTCGGGGTCGGGGGTCTTGGTGGCCACACAGCTGTCCACGAAGACCCTCAGTGGAATATGGTAACCCCGTTGGACCGCCACCTCAAAGTACATCACGTCACTCAGGAAGTAAACATTGGAAGGCCTCTGCGACTGCCAGTCCTCTAATTAAATACAGAAGAAGAAAAAAAAAAAATATGAGTGGAAAAGTAATGCTGGCGACATCAATCGAGTTAGATGAAATTTAAATGACGCCTGTGGGGGCGAGTGGGTCAGTGCAGCAGCAGGGAATAGAATAAAAAAGGTACTGCAGCAATAAGAGAAAAGTACAATAAATTAATTACAGATGAACATCTGTGCCTGCAAAAAACTTTCATAACTTCATGCTAAGTTTCGAATAAACAAATGACAGAAGATTCTTTTCAAATAAACAATTTGTTGCAGTCGCTGTCTGCAGTGTTGGAATTAATTACAAAGCATAATCAGCTGTTTTATTGATCACTTTATTGTGCGAGTGACCCCGTTAAGTCAGCCGCAGCCCACAAGGCATGTAATTTCAGCTCATCACCATGCATCAAAAGTTCCAAACCCTGTTTATCAAGTCACTGTTTAGCATCTTTAACAGCCGCGGCAACGTCTGCGAGGCCTTAAAAGTGATTGCAATTACACCAGTCGCTGGGGAAATTAGCCAAACCGCCTGGCGCAAATCATAGTTTTAAACTGGCAGAACATCAGCTCAAGGTTTGTCGGTTTGTGTACCCTTGTTCCCCACCTGTCATGAGACGCATGGAGAAGTGTAGCTGCAGTTCGGTTAACATTTTGGAGGCGAACGGCATCCAGCTAGGCCTCACAGCGGCGCTGCTCACATAAAGCCTCCTGTGAGGACAATTACAGGACGCACAGACATTTCACTAGAGGGAGTCAGAATAATGTGTGGAGGTAAATATGACAACAGTTTCTGCAGGGTTCACCCAGTTAAATTCAAACATTAGTTATTATTATTATTACTTTTTTTATTTATTCAAGGGAGGAAAGACCAACTAATGAGACTTTACCTTTGATAGTGGCATTCAATTACCACCTCAGCAGGGTTGGTCTTTAAAATTAAGGTGTTGCCAATGGGTGTTGGAGAGTACATCAGAATAAAGGAGTAGATGAGGGCTTTTTCGGTCATCTGAGGGGAAAGAAAACGGTTACTTCAAATACACAAGAGTGGATGGACACTAAAGGAGGCAGAGAGCCACACACACACACACACACACCGTCACTGTGCTGCCGCAGCCCTGCAACTCCGTCTGGAAGTGCATGATGTGGTGAGTGGTGTCTACTGCGGCGCAGCCCCCTAAGGTCAGATCGCTTGGACGGATCAACTGACCGTTTCCTAGGAACAAAGAGGAGAAGGTGCAGCTTAAATCGGGACCATTACCTGAGGCCATTTCTTTTCCTCATCCAGTCAATAACACTCACAGCAAGTGGGGGGTTCAGGCACAGGACAAATAAAAAGCTTTCTTAATGCATCACTGAAAGTCAACATTTGAGCACCGATCGGGCTGCAGAATGCTTCTTCTCGGAGTGAAGAAATAAAAGGAAACATATTATTGATCGCCCAGTCCGTAGTCTGTGCCATTTGCAGTAATCAGCACTGAGTGTCCCATCTTCACTGTTCCATTACATTTTCCAATTCAGGAACTGTGGACAAATGAAACCCCCACAAGGATCAAAACAAAACAAGTAACCATTACCTAAGAAGTGCTGTTTGACCTTCACGGTGACCTCATCTTCGTCACAGCGTGCTGCCACGCTCTCGTTTGGCACAGGTACCCTCTGCTCTATCACCAGAGTCAGCACCTGGAACATCATTCAAATTTAATTACACCTGAATCTAGAACGGTGGGGAAGATCAAACAGGCTGCATGGAGGTCATACCTTTGATTCTGCCTTGACAGGTGGGTTCAGATCCGGGCCTTGAAACTCCAGTTTCACCAGCTCCTGCACGGTTTCCTCTGGCTCCAGCTGCTCTGGGGTCAGCTGCGTGTCCTCAGATCCCTCCTCGTTTTCAGAAAAGTGCCTCGGCTCCACAATAGGCTGCGGCGTTTCTTGTTTGCCGACAGCCGGGTTCCTGAGCTGGTAGGTTTTGAGCCGGTACGTGACAGGAGAACGGACCGGATCTCCGTGCTCCGTCAGGTTTGACTGATGAACTGCTGTCTGCGGTGATGTTGGCAGCTGGATACTTGCCGTCACTTGTGTTTGTAGGGTTTGGATCAGAGTCTCATTGGTGCTGAAGTTTGACCATTTTTCTGTAGCAGCACCAAGACCTCCACCTAAAAGAAGAAGCCCAAACCCTAACAAAACCCCCTCTCCGAACCCCATTACAACTTATCACACAAAAACCTGAACTTCTGGTGTTTTTTCAGAGAGCACTGCTGCCTATTGTCTTCTCACCAAAAATGAAGTGGAGAGAACTTGGCTCAGGTTACACCTACTCCTAATCACTTGATTGGATTCCAGCTTGAAGGATTCAATCTCTCCTCTCTTCCTTTTCACTGCTTGGCTGTGCAGGCCAAAAAAATCAACCTTGTCTTTATGTCAAAGCCTCGTTCCATAAAGAATCAATTACATTTAAATAATCACGTGTGCAGTGTGGAACACTATGGAGAAAGTATTATAAAAATATTAAGCTTTCAATGTTTTAAAGGCAAACACCGCCTGCCAAATCTCCACTTGTCATGATGGTAATGAACAAAGACTTTTATAAACAGAAACAAGCCTGACCCTAACAGTGAGTGGCTTTCACTGCCCCCATGAGACAAATCAATCAACGCTTTCAGGGAGTTGAAACCCCGGGTTATTTTTCGTACCGCGCGCTCTTGAATGTCAAGGCTATGCGGTCAACAGTCTGCAGAGTTCAGCGGTGGCTCATAAAACCCAGATTTATGATCATCCACCACCACCTAATACATGTGTGTGTGCGCGACAGGAAGCAGGGGGGCGGGTCCTGGACCTGTGCCAGCAGGCCTGTCAATCACACATACCTGTTATGAATCTTGCACTGGTGAGACACATGTTTAAAGTCTGTTTAACCTCTCACACTCTCAATTTCTCAAACACAAAATTACACTTGTGGTTTTTTTAATTAAATAAAAAAATACATACATATATATATATATATATATATATATATATATATATATTCTAAATGTGCTTGTTGTGGCACTGAAGTCATAATATATGACGCCATCAGGTGAAAATATTAATATTTTAGATGTGCATCATGCATCATTTTTAGATTTATAGATAGATATTTAGATAGATATATTATATATATATCTATATATAGATATATATATATATATATATATATATATATATATATCTATATATAGGATAAATAGATATATTTGTTGACATTATAAATATTAGCAGCCTTGTTCTTTAAAATAATGCTTAAAAAAGAATGAAAGAAAGCCAGTATACAATAATATATGTAAAACCTTAACTTTCCTACCAAACTCTTTGAAAAACACGATGACGTTTTCCTTTATTTCTTATCACCGTTTACGATCCTTTGCACATAAACAGACTATCATCTGCAGACATACACATGGAACTATTTCCAGTAAAAACATATGGAAGAAATAGCATAATAAGATTTCATTTAAAGAAACTCCTTTTCTAAAGGCTAATTTAGTTTAAATCACTTCCTCTTGATGCAGACACACTAATCTAGGCTGGAATACATTACGGCTCTTCCTCTCTGTCAGGATCTCCCTGAAGACTCCCCAACAGAGAGGCTGCGATTGTCAGGAACTGGCTTTTATCTTTTGCTGATCAGCGGCAAAACAAAGAGAGGACGTGTGTGTGTGTGTGTGTGTGTGTGTGTGTGTGTGTGTGTGTGTGTGTGTGTGTGTGTGCGAGAGTTCAGGAGGCTGGAGTGAATTCAGTCCATCCCTGCCAGTCAGGCCCCCTCTGCTGCCGATCTCTAACGTGGTTAGCTGTCTCTAATTTGGCCCCGGGAGGGCCCTAATGTGGCCCCTGTGGGGGTTTCTGAAAAGGGCCTGGCAGTTTTTACCTCCCCACACACACACACACACACACACACACACACACACACACACACACACACACACACACACACACACTGCCACTCCCATCAGCTTCTGTCTCCAACAACCCTGGTACATTTTCAGACAGGGACAGGAGGATGCAGGTAGGCCTCCTCTGTTTACACACCACACACACGCACACACACACGTCTACCAGATGGAAAATCGTCAACCAGGATGGCACATTGACGACGCAGATGCTCAGTGACAGTAACACACACAAATGTACATGCACACACGTCTCTTGTCACGTTTTGCTGACAGCACAAAGTCATGGAGCAGCTCGATTTGGCCCGCGCTACACTGCACCATACGGATAACGGTTATGGGGGCTCATTAAAAGCATGTAGTGGGAGATGGATTAGTTATAGCCTGCTGTTGTGGTGGGCGAGCAGCGTTCAAGACCGGCGGATTTCTTTGCGTTTTGTCAGTATTCGGCTGATAGATTTTGCGTGGGACAGGGAGTTATTTCCGACGAACATGTCCTGGCACGTGTTTTTTAAGATGACGGCATTAGCTATGGTGCCAAACTATCTTGGTATGTTGGCAATTTTTAAAAGGGAGCAAATGTGTGGAAGTGTGAGAAGAAAAAAGTGAGAATGAAGAAGTCCCAGCGTGAGGGGGAAGGGAGGAGAAAGTGAAAACAAAGGAGGGAAAGAAGAAAAAACATGCTCGAGGTCAGTGAACCTCGGGGTGAGGGATAACAGACAGCAGCCCGGCTGGTGCTCGGCCCGTCCCGTTGGGAGCAACATGAAATAACAGCACGCTGGGCTCTGATTCACGGCCCATCAGCGGCCTTTTCCGACACATCTCCACACAAGGACACACTTTCTGTTTGCACGAACACACACAAGTACGCCCAGATACCAGCTCATACACAGAGGAGACACACACACACACACACACACACACACACACACACACACACACACACACACACACACACACACGCAGAGAGCTAATGGACTTTTATTAAAGACATGCATCACACCACAGCACCTACCGACCACACACAAAGCCACACGCACATCTGCACATTGCCTCCACACACTCCAATGGGATAATGATCTCCCGGCACTGCAATAACAGCTGATGTATCATTTAGCAGAAAAAAAAGCCACAGTGACACAAACACACTCGAGTGGAGAGTTTTGACATCGTCGAACTCCACACACGGCTGACCTCCTTTTTATCACAACATCCATGACATTCTCATGAAAGGATTGTTGTCTCGCTCAATAGCCTGGGAAACGGCTTTTGTCACGGTATAAAGGTCTTCAGCACGGGTTGATTGACAGGTGTCATCAGCCCCGTGAAGAGGTACAATGCAGCGGCGGGAGAATCAGGGGTTGACCTTTAACATCATGGACTCCAAAGTTTCTCTCAAACTTTTCATTTTTCCTGTTATCTGATGTGTGGAACATATTAGCTGTGTGCTAACTCGCTAACTTTTTAAGTTGTTGTATTGTGCCATCTGAATTTTTGTGACAATTTTCTATTTCCTCAATTTCCTCGAGTGGAGACACCAACCTGGCCAGTGGCCCACAGGTAACTTGAGTTTCAACCCCCTTCGTTAAAGTCAAAATCTATTTCTTGAGTAACAGGTTTTAACGGTGGCTCTTAAGTCATCTCAAATTTAAAGAATGTGTGAATTCAATGGAGAATAAAGGTCGAAACATATCAAAATGTCTATTGAAACCTCCTCTCCTGCCACCAATAAATCACTGGAGACGATACTTCGGCTGGAGCTCTTTGAATTTATTGCTGTGACTTCATCACAGCCGGAGATCCATTCCACTGTATTGCCTTTTCAGACGGGAAACCATGAAATGATAAATGTTGCGTAACGGTCATATGCATCTTAGTACACATCCACATCCGATGTATGAAATATGCCTCTCTATGACCCGTGGGGTCCTCGATGTTAACTACGAGAGATGACAGGAAACAAATGATCGGGGCACATTAACATACCATATGGTGGACGCTCTTAACCAAAGTGCTTCACTGTGCCATTTGAGCGTGGGTGGCCTCCAACACTAACAGTGTGGTACCATGCTCCGCTCATGACCTCATTGACATTGTTTTATCCCGGTGTTTATATCCTCACAGTGTATTGTTAAATGACAGCTCTGCTATTGTAGAAAAGGACATAAATGGTGCGTTTGTGCAACACAGAAAGGTCTTCCTTACATGGGCACGTACAGTCATAAAACTCCCACAGCCCCCGTTGCTCTCTCGTCGCTTGACTCTTTCTCAGTTGTGCTGCAATTCAAGCCTTTTGTTTAATAAACAATTTGTCAGTGATGTATTGAACGCCAGCTCTAATTTGATTGTCTGTGAAATGTGTATGGAGGTGGCTGCCTGCTCTCTCTCTCTCTCTCTCTCCCCCTCTCTCTGTCTGCAGCACCAACAGTGATACTTTACCCTTTCTTTCCCCTGCAGGTGTGTATTTGTGTGTGCATCTACGTGTGCAGGGATGAGGATGGCGGAGCGATCCTTAAGGGTTTGCAATTACATCTAAACGGCATAATCGGACATGATGGATGGCTATTGCCTTTCCACAATGTCTAGACCTCAGCTCCACCAGCGCAACGAGGTTAAAGGAGAGTGGGAAATGATGAAAGATGTAATAGTTTTGTTCTGTTTTGCTGCGACTTCACTCCTTTCCAGCCCCTCTCTGCTGACCTCACAAACATTTGAACATTTTCACAGACAAATCGGTTAGTTTTTTGGGTAAAGTGGCCTGAATAACCTAATTCTGTCATTTTACTGTACATCAGAACATGTTTAGAAGGGACATTAAATGTCTTCTTTTCATTGTTTTGTGGTTTAATCTTCTTTATTCGCTCTAGACAGGAAATAGTGCAAGAATAAACTTTGTTTTGCACGCAGATAAAATATAAACCAGACAGATTTGGCTTGAAAAAGACAATGCTGGGATGAAATGATCCATTGCGTATCTTACTGTTAAGTCTTAAATTAAGTGTTTGGTCAATAGGTGGCACTGTGGTACTAAAAAATCCCTGCACAGCACATGCTTGCAGCATCTTAGAGAAGAACAAACTACAAGTACAACCCAGTAAGTGCAGGGCGGTAGGTAGGTAAGAGGAGGTGTGTTGTTCTGCTTCTTGAAGCTCGGCTCTTCCTTATCCCTGCTCAGTGCTCTTCAGCATAAAGCCAGAGGAGACAGAATGACACGGTTTATTCCAACCACAACAGCGTTGCAAATGAAGGCCTTTTGAATTGAAGATGCCAAAAGGATCAATTTAGGATCTGAGGTAAGCTGTTAAATAGACAGAATAATTGGGAGATTTTGCCCTTCTTGCAATTAACGCGGACGATTGCGTCCTTTGACTCGCTCTGTGCTTTAATTGAAATAAGAGGAGTTACAATATAAGACAGTGATGATGGATGGAGAACTGTGAGGTGCTAAAGGAAGGGACGTGCAGTGGAGTCACAGACAGAGCTTGTCTTTGCTGTCAACAAGCTGAGTGGTAAACAAAATGAGAGGGATAGCTTTTTGCCATACCTTGCAATTACCCAGATGGCTCGTGTGCGTGTTGCGAAAAGTGAAAAGCAGCTGGTAAATTTGCCGTTGTCACACATGAAAAACAGACATCTCGACGGCAAACGAGGTCAGTCAGGAGCTGTCGCCGCTCGCATTTTCACCACCGAAAGACGCAAACCCTCTTGCGCTTCCTTGCTTCCTGTCAAAAGAATCTTTCATTGTGCTTGTTCATCTCGCCACAGTGACATCACCAAGCTGGCAAACGGCGCTCCCATGCTTTCCCACGAGAGCCCCATTACCCACAATCCCAGTGGTTGACTACCATCACCTGAAAATCCACCATTCCCTTCCCACCCCCTTCCTTTTTCCTCTCCGTCTCTCCGCTTCGCTGATGGGCCGTCGCTCGGGAGCGTCACACAGATGTTGAGCACGGAGGGAAAAAAACAACAAACAACTCAAAAATAGACATGATCCCTGGTAGAAATACACATTTCATGTTGTGGTGGAGACTGTTGTTGTTGTCACTGCTGATGTGTAAAACACAGAAGAGAAATACAGAGACATGATTCTCCTCTGATCAACAGGCCCCTCGTGCAACTGAGCTCTAACTCGGAACCTGCTCCGAACGCTTCCTACCTGCAGGCCGAACCATGTTTGTCGCTGTCCTTTTGATCAGATTTATATTTTTCCTGACACGACTTTGTCATGCACTTGATGCACCGGCCGCGGAGATGAGATGCGCGAGGCGGCGTATGGATTTCCTCATCTGATTGTCGGTTTATTTCTGCTGCTGTGGCAGCTGAGCTCTACAAAGGAGGAAGTTGTCCTCGCACATGCACTTACATTTCAAACTCTTCCCCACCCCACCGTCTGACCAGCTCTACTCTGATATTCTATTCATCTCAAAGGTACCTTTAGCATTAAAAACCAGGCGCGATTAAAATGCAAACACCCACGGCAATATGAACGCAAACATGGCAGAAACAAACGACTCGGTGAAATAGCCGCTGGCAGAGAAATCATTCGTGCCCTCTGTCAGCAGCTCGCCGTTCTGAGAAGAGAAGTAGTTTCTCCCCCCTCGACTCTCCCTGTGACATTCGGAGACATATTTACCTTGTAAAGATCTTGACATTTCACGGCACCCTCTAATAACTTCCTGAAATATGAATAAGAGTGCAGAGAGTGGAGATGAGCCCCGCAGAGCTTTTGTTAACAGGTATTGATTGATACTGAGGGGGAAGGAAGAAGCGGTGGGGGTACATGGGAGGGCCACGGGGAGCCACTCTTTACTGATCATCTGTTAACCTTGTCAAAAGATCTTGGCTGCTACCTCCAAGTGGCCGGGGGCGTTCTCGACCGTCATCAGAGAGGCTGTGGTTTTCTTATCAAAGCCAAAAGCGTAATTCACATGTTAGTCAGAAGATGTCGGATCGATGTTTGAATGCAGCAACTAGCAGCAGCGGTGACCATAGTGCTGCAGAGAGGATGGAAATCTTTGAAAGAATGGCCGCCACGCACAGGTCAACCGCTTTAAAGGCCATTCTTTAAACAAGGGACAAAAGAAATGGGATTTCTTACGCTTATTGAACTTTATATTGACATGATGTTGTGCAATTATTTTTCAAAATGATTTGACATATAGGTTTTTACTGTAAGTATTTCAAAGCAAAGGAAATGGCCTTGTTACTGAGCAACAGTTGGAATTGAACTGTTTGAGTTTATCTGAGCGAAGCTGCAGTTTCGGATGGAAGATCGATGTTTGATGGAGGTCAAACCAGGAGCAGACAGAGCAGAAATCCTCCCTCATGCCTTTCCCTAATACTCTCCCGTATAATGCTGACCCGATAACATCATGCTAACATTACTAAGTTTCCATTCCCAAGGTTTATACAGACTTATATTACAGATGTTGATCTGCATTGGATTTGCAGAGATTTGGTCTTATAAGGCAACTGAGTGCAGAAACGTGCAACCTGAAGAGTGCCAGCACAGGCCTGGTATCTTATAACACAGGCTGCGAACTGAAATGCACAAGCTTACAATAATAAGACCACGAAGTATAAATTATATTTGGAGGTATATTTGCGGCAGATTCCCGCTGAGTCTCGAGTTCAGGAGTTGAGCCAAGACACACTTCAGCCAAACTGTAAAAGCTGATCTTTATGATCGCTGTGATCGAGGCGATCCTCGGGGAAATGAAAACGAGCGCATACATTAGGCCTCCTGCGTTATATTCAAGCTCAAGATGAGCGCATACATTAATATATTTTATTCTAATGACAGGTAATTTGTTGCACACAGTAGCTCCAGATAATTTCTCCTGCCATGAGCTCTAAAAAGCAGATTAAGGTAATTACAAGAGATTGTTTTTAATGGAAGATAAATGGCTTACTGCAGGCTGCAGCTGAATCAATACTTTACTACAGTTTGAAACAGTGCTGCATCATTTGCTGAAATTACCACCATTGATTGGTTGCCATCAGTCATTTTAATTTAATTTTAAGATGACTGTATGGAAGGATGGGAAAACTGACTGGGACGTGTCTTTGTTTGACGATATATATATATATAGTGCTTTTCTTCTGAAGGATATTGGAAAGGAGCTGAAAAACAAAGTGAATTTCCTCCCCGGGGCGATACAGAATAAACGCGACTAATAAGTGAGCTTCAGTTTAGCTTGATTCACTCTAATGCGATGACAATAGTGTTTCCCTGTTTGAAGTGAAGTTTCTACGCTGCAGTTAAATGTGTCAAACGCTGCAACTTCTGTCAAATGTTCGACCATACAGGCCAAAAACCGAGGGAGTGGGACGGCCGGGTATGAGGTCAAACAGTCAAACGATGCGCTAATGAGCTTGAATCATGCCGTTGACCACCCACGCGCTGTTGACTCTCCTGCACTTATTGATTTTCTTTGGCTCGGAGAAGACGTTGCTCCTGCGACCACTCGACGTTTTTTCTTGATCCTTCTCTTATCTTTTAATGTTTCCTCCTATCTCTTTTTCTTTCATCTCTAAACTTTCTCAAACATGACAGGTCTTTGAGTTCTTGAGTTCCGCTTCTCTCTTAAGGCGTGACTGCCGGAGTTAGAGAGGATATCAGATAACAGAAAAAGCTGCTGATTCAGTGCTTTGCACCAGCGGGGAGTTCACTCTGGGATCACCTGGAGGGCAGCTGGTCTTATAGCAGCACTGCTGATGTAATCAAGAAGCACACTGGCTGTTCCACCGATGCGCTGAACTCTGACCTCTGATGAAAAGCATATTTGTGGAGGGACTATGTGTTCCCTACTCTTGTCACGTTGTCACCTGTTATGATCTAATGTACTGGGCTTAATTTAAAGCTGCACCAATCAACATTCTTTATCAACAATGGACCTAGTGACAAAGCTTAAGGTGTAGGTAGCGTCTCCTGCCGGCATGTTGTGGTGTTAGACAGTAATTAATCGGACCAAATTCTCATTTTGTTAATGGTTGATTATTAACATATTCAATGTGTTTAGATTTGTTTTGTTTGCCTTATATTTTTTATGTAACATGTATAATTTGACATGTACATTTTCAACATAAAGACTTTGTAATTTGTAATTAACTTGCTAGCATATAACTTTGTAAACTCAATTATGCCATGATGTCACTGGGCCTTCTGGATGTGTGTGTGTGTGTGTGTGCGTGTGCGTGCGTGTGTGTGTGGGATGAGTATTTCTGTGACAGCCTGATTTACAGGCCATTGGTGTGTTTAATGGAGCCGATGAAGCAATGATCGCTCATCCAATCCTTTCTCGCCTTCTACCCTTTCTGCCTGGGCCTGATACTACCAGCCATCTTTTAACACACACACACACACACACACACACACACACACCCACACTCAAAATCTATGTGATGCAAGAAAGTGGTCACACATATACCCCAAAGTCTACCCACGCACACGCGCACACACAAATCCTGCTTTATAGGGGATAATCCAATGACAGCCAATTTGCTGGAGGGATATACTTTTTTTTTTATTCCATTCTTTATTTATCCATCGCTTCTGCTTTTACAAGGCAATTTGTTAGGTAGCCAGCTGGAGGAGGGAAGTATTAACCTAGACTTCCATTACCATGCCCTCCCTCCCCCCCTCTTCACCTACTCTCCCCCATCCCCTGCTTCTTCCCCTCGCCATCCTTTTAAGATTAAGCAGGCCCCCCTCAACAAAAAGGGGGTCCAGTGTAATCATGAAAGTGTCACATTTCAGCTGAGAGAAGAGGAAGCAGTGGCTTCAGGGTCACTCTAAAACTGTCTTCGCTCTCACTTTTACCTCATCCACCCACGCTCTCTCCATCTCTGTACCCCTCCATCACTTATTTATTTTAATCTGTCTCTTTCCTCTTTGCTCTTGTTACCCTTCGTCTTTCTCTTGATTTTGTCCTCTCCTTCTTTCTACCTTCTCTCCCCCATTCCTCTCCAGTCTCGTTATGCCTCCACCTCCTCTCCCTCTCCCTCTCTCTGACAGTGGTTCAATAAGCAGTGCCTCCAGAGTGGTCTTGCTCAGTCAGTGGCCAATTACCCAGTCACACTGCATGTCCTCTGGGACGGACAGGATTAGCAGGATCTGTCGTCTGACTGGACACACACACTCGCGCACACACACTCAGCCTTGGACACCTGTCACTTAGACATGGACAGACAACCTGTGGGTTCTTTTTTAGTCTGTGGTTTAAAAAAAAAAGAAGAAAAAGCTCCACCATCTTTTCCTCCAACAGGCAATTTGACAGGCCAGTGAAGAGAGGCACGGAGACGCCGTGGAGAGGAGGAAATGTATGCTGTATCAAATGCATAAAAGCTCAGTACAAGCTCCACCGGTGCAGGTGGTCAGTGTGCGCTGGGTAACCAGCAGAGCAACACTGAGGGACCAGACCTCACCTGGAGCAGGTTTTCGCTTAAGGGCAGCTACCTCGGGGCATTCTGAATTTGTAACTTGATGGTCAGCCAGTTAAAGCAGCAATGAGAACTTATTGTCACTCACTTCCCCCAAGGCTCAGCTTCTTCCATGTTTTAAGCGTTTCACTTCAGTGTCAGCTATACATGCTAACCCAAATTACAACAAAGTAATATTTCTCACTGACTTCTCGTGGCAGCCGCTGTAGAAGAGACGTAACTGTAGACAAAATTCATGGTTTAATACGTATCTCGGTAACAAAAGAAGATAACGCTTTTATTTTGAAAAATGTAACCACTAACCATAGACAGAGTGAGATGTCATTTCCTCGTTGACTTCTACACAATATGACCAGTTTTAATAAATGCAAGTTTATGGAACTTCCCTTATGTGCTTCGCTTTTCAGAGCCGGAGTTTGTCACTTGCCCTTGCAAATGCTTTATTTAAATAAATAAAAAAGAATGACAACCACAGCAGATGTGTCCATAGAAAGGGCTTGCATTATAAAAGGAGACTTCTTAAAATAATAGTCCACGCTTTTGTGGTTCATGCAATACCTGAGCTGTTTAGCACAAGCCCATTCTTCATCACAGATACAATCACTGTCTCCAGCATGAAGCGCAGCTTTAGCCAGGACTTACACATTATTCATACACTTCCCAAAAATAACACTTGTGTAATTATTGTAACGCTTTGTTTCTAGCAGAGAAGAATTGCCAAGCTCGGCTGTGGCTTAACATTTTCAACCCACACGGATCTGTTGTACAAGCCAAGCTTAGTTTAAACCTGCTGAACTTCATTTTGAATTCAAGTCAAGATCCTGAAGTTTCCAAAGATACCAAACATGTCAGGCTAAATTACAGTGAAATGTGTGTACGTTCATACGCTAGCACACTGCAGGAATCTTTCCATCTTAGCAGCCACGAGCATGTCTCAGGGGTTTTAATCACATTTTTGTGATATGCAGCACATACTGGGTCTGTTTTTCTAATTTTGAAGGGAAACTAACGACTATTTTCGGTCTAGTATCAAAAGCCTGTTAAGCTTGTCCAGACCTTGGCAAGACTGTTTGGCGCTGGAAACGTAGTTGGTAACTTTTGTCCTCCCTGAGGTCAGAGGCACTTTCGTCCTCTTTGGGCCCGGTCGCCTCCGTCCTGTGATTACTCTGCTTTGGTTCCGCCGGTTCTTTGACTGTCAGCAACTTCTGCAAAGATTGAGGCAGCTAAATGATGACAGCAGCAGGATGTGGCTTACAGAAAGCCGGGGGGGTCTTATGTGAAGGGGAGAAAGAAGGTAAGCCTAAAGGAAAATGCCACCACTTTGGTCCCGATTGAAACATATACCTTTGTCATTATGAGCACGTTAGCATGTTAGCAGTTAGCTCAAAGCTAATGCTGCGTTCCAGACACGGGGACATTTCCAACCTCCAACTAGAAAAGAAACATGTACTATATTTGTATTAAATTAAAACAATAGATACTATTATAGAAACTGCCTGTTCTGCATGTAATATTGTGTGTTTGTCACAGTCAGCCATGTTTTGTGTTTACATTTGAATTCTTGGAGGTGGGAAGTTGTATTTTTGCACGGGGATAATTCCAATCCCCGAGTTGTCTGGATCGCAGCATGAGTTCATCCTCATGGAGCCGCTAACATGGATATAGACTTGTTTTGTATTCATAGTTTTTGCCATCCTTTTTGTTGGATATCACAAAATGAGAGCCTCTGCTCAACATGCATGTAAAGCTGACAGAACGCTGAGGTAAAACATCATGTTCTTCACTTTGAACCTCGACTCTAGCTGCTCACTAATTGTAAGTTTCTGAATCAAAGACAAAAAGATGTCAAAATGAATACACTGTGAGATTTTCTGTCTGCCCTGCCCTCCCAGAATAAAGCAACCAAAATGTCTGAGTCACTCAGTCGCCTTCAAACCTTCCAGGATTTCTTTTTTCTCCTTCCTCTCGCAGGCTGTTCGCTGACACGGTGGGAAATGAGACTGGAAATGATCTGAGGAAGAGCTGGATTCCTTCCTCTGTTTCAAAATCCCTCCGTGGGCTCTTTTAAACTCGCCCTGCGTCCAAGGCCGGCTTATCCAGCCACTTCAAAGAATTTGGAGACCGTGCGTTACATCATGGCTGCGGTGACCACTGACGGGCTCCCTACATGAGTGGGAACAGAGAGGAATGTCCTCTAATCTCAGCCTGACAGAGAGAGGCTTTCAAGTAAGGCCTGGCGTTTTCCCTCTCTGGTTAAGGGGAAAAAAATACTTGCAGGGTTTCCAGCAGGTAAGTGGCACCCTGCCTTTTGTCGCCTTGAGGATGCTACAGAGGTCTTACAAATCCCTAAGGTTCACTTAATGTTTTGTGTATGTGTGGAGACCAAGTTAAGGTGAAATCCACTTTTACTTGTTTTCTTTAGATTTCAAGAACTTAGCGCATTTTTCCGTGAAAGCATTATCACTCTCTCTACTTCTATTTCTAATTTGCCTTTTGAATCAAATAGATTTAAAGTTAATCGCAGCATCTCAGCTCTGCACAATATCTGAAGGTTATTAAGCAGACAGAAAGATGGGATCAATATGAGCTTTTTCCACTATTATGGGATTTAAAGTGTACTTTTACTGAAGTCCTCACTTTTAAATGAGTCTGTCAACAGAGGGAAAAAGGCCGAACAGACACATGTGACAACCTCTAATCTATAATCAATGTATTGCTCACAAGAAGAAGAAGGAGAAAAGCAGTGCTCCTTACTGCAGTGAATGGGAGCCAAACAGCCTCAAAATTACTATCATTCGCTACCTCTCCTCCTGAAAAGCTCTTTTTGATATTGACTGAATCAAAGAGGCGTCTCTGGGTAATTAAGTAAATTATGGCTCTGCAGAATTGTCGATGGTTGAGAAACTACGTAGTATGGATTCCTCTCTAATTACAAAGGGGAGCTGGACAGAAATAACTCTTTCCTTTTCATCCTCAACCTTGGTGTAGTCTACATGAAGCAGCTGTAAGCCTGGATTTAGCCCCCGCCATCGACCTGAGAACCCGGAGAGGGAGAGTTTATTTCCATGCTTTACATCTATATTTATACTCTTCCTTGGGAAAGTGTAGTTTGGATTTAGCGAGATGAGAATGAGAAGATATTAGGCAGTGTATTGTTGAATTAATAGGGGTACATGGGGATGGGATTAGAGGAAATTGATAGTCTCAAGGTAACATGCGGCCTTGATTTCAGGAAAAGAGGCAGGGCTGGATTTAGGATTTAGCAGCCTTACTCCCGCCCTTATTTAGTGAGCAGGGGGAGGGAGGAGGGCTGCTAATAAAAATCTCTGCTGTATTAAAACCCAGTCTGCAAAGCACTCGCTGCTTATCTTATCACTTTGAGTGAGTGAGTACTTCTGTCAAGGAGACTTATCAATTTTAATAATAATAAAAGTAATAAAAATCGACTTGGACAATATAAGTAAGGGGGAAAGAAATAGGATTATTAAAAGTGTTTCCCAGTGGAAAGTAGGTCCTTTGTTAACTTCTAAGGGGCAGGCTTGCTAATTCAATTCCTCCCAGGTTACTACACCCACATAAAAATTTACGGGAGAAAAAGAGGATTTAACTTCAGTATTTTATGTAATTTGCAAAGGTGTGGATTTGAAATTGTAAGACAAATTAAAAAATGACCTTTAACTTGACTCGGACTTTAACACTTGAGCCTTTCGATACCTTCCCCCCGAACTCGAAGATTAAAAGACATGTTATTTAAAAAGTGTGCCATGAATCAATTCATTTCCTAAAATTAACGTCAGATAAAAAATGATGACTTGTTTAGGACTCGAAACTCAAAGTTTAAAACTTGGGACTTGTGTGCTAAGACTTGAGACTTGGGATTATTTGCAAAACTAATGAAACAGTTGTCTGAAGATTAAACAAACCCACTGATTCACGTTTTAATTGAATCAATATTTCCATTTGGATTCACAGAGCCTGCTTGGTATTAAATAACACTTCTCCCCCAAAAAAAAAAAAAGCAGGGCGGCAATCAACTTGTGCCATCGCCATAGCAACAATTTTCCCCAAATCAAATGGTGCAGCAGCTAGCGACGTAGCTGCTGCTGGGTGGTGTCTGTCAAAACCACACAGTCATTACCTGCATCCTCGTCCCTTTGTATCACAGGCAATCACAGCCTATTCACAGTTTGCAGGAAGCAGGGCGCCTTTTCTCTCCCAGAAAGTGATCGAGCCTGGATTTTTGAAAGAAACACAGCGTGAAGCTTTTACCGTGACAAGTTCAGACTACTTTCTCCTCCTTGTCATTGATCGGGGCTCCTTTCACCACACCGAGCGCTTAGAATCAGGTCCAGGCTGGTCAAGTGAATAAGAACCTCTGTCTCGCAATCATGCTCCGCAGGCGAGTCTGCTCCGTAATGATGTGAGAGACATCTTCATGACCAATATCTTTACTCCTGGAAGAAGATTCAAATTGGGGGCATTTAGGTTAGAGAGAGCTTCATCACACTGTGCTAGATGAAGGGATACGCTTCCTCATCCTCCATCTTCCCCCAAAAGTATGAGGCAAAAGTTTCAATAATTACAGAGTTATGGAGCTCGATTTTTTGACCGAGAACTTTTTCTCCACCGTGTCATTTTGGCCTGCTCCTCTCTCAGACACATTTTCTCAGTCGCCGGCACAGCCCTGAGCCTCGGGAGGCAGGATGGGAACATGTTGTGCACGCTCAAAGCCAGGCTTTTCTCCGACCCAATTCTGCATGCAAATCAAAGCTGGATCAATCTGGGATCATCTGATGAACTAATTATGCGGTAATTGTTCTGGTCTAGACCATTGTGTGATCTTTGTGTCTTTCCAGCGCTGATTGAGAATGATAATTGGGTTTTTTGATTGACAGAGGGGCAATTTTGATCTCTCTTTTCTTCTTTGCCCCTGCACATGTACATGCACACCCTCCTCCCCTCCCATCCAACACACCCTCTATTCATCCACTCCTGAATGCCAGACACAAATCCATCTTGCGAGGCAAACGGTGAGCTGGTATTGAAACCTTTAAACAGGTTACAGAGGGTTAAGTGATGAGGCAGAACTGCTATGCATTTGCAATTAGAGCATTTGCATAACTTAATTAGGTGTGTTTGGTCGATGGATTGTCATTAGTTCTTCCATCTCAGCCGACCGATGCATGCAGGGAAGAGTTGGGATGACACACACGTATAGTACGCCCACAGTAGAGGGCCAGCGGACACAACACAGAAGCTCAGTGTGTCTGTTATCCCTCTTTCTCCATGTTGTTCTCAGAATGAGTCATAATTACCCAGAAACCCCGGGGTCACATAACAGCAACAGAGCCTGACCGTGTCCCCTTTGAAGCCAGGTCAGCGCAAACAAATGTGTGACCCTGTTGGAAAGGTAATGAAACCCCATGATGAGCTGGTGTTATTACAGTAAAGCCTTTCTCACTCTTTGACCTTTGACCTCTGAGGCCGCAACCAATCGGACGACCCCTCCCACTTGTAATAAAATCCAGGTTGTTTGCTCGCAGCGGTGTCACTGAGCAGAGCTTAAAGTCTTCGGCGGGTTTAAAGGGCCAGTTTGCAAATCTGCGATCTTATTGCTGTAAACATTTCTCAGTCCAATGTTTTTGTTCTCTAAAACCATACACCATAAACATACATAAACATTCCCAGATTTAAGATCCAGCTAAATACCTCACATGATAAGTGATTTGGTTGAACTGTTCCTTTAAAAGCAAGAAAACATATCCCACTGCATGTAATTATGGTTATACAGAAGGTGCCTGTTGTAAATAGAAATGTTCTCTTGGTCAAATTACCGGGTTGAATAAGCACAGAAGAAAAGTTCATCTGGATGAGCCACAGGATGTCAGTCGGATTGAAAAGAATGACATCACCGGGACATTTACGAGCTGCAGACAGAGTAAAAGGTGTCATTTTAGCGCCATTAAACTATCTCGATGTATACCACACTGCCGCCTCTCCTCTCCTCTCTCTTTCAATTTTCCTGTAAGCACTTAAGTCGCACTCTGTCCCCCTCCCCACTTCACCTTTCTCAACCATTGCTTCTGCCTTGTTTGCTTTTGTTGCAAATGTAGCCCCATAATTGTCCAAATCAATGTTTAGCAGTCTCTCTCTCTCTCGCTGTGATTTGTGAAAATGAGGTTATGCGGCTGTTGCCATGGTTTCAAGGGATCGGATTTCTAAAAAAGATATCCAGAGACTGGCACGGTATAATGAACTTAAATTAAAGCAACTTTTGTCTCAATGTAGATTTTAATTACCCGGCGACTGTCTCTGACAGAAGGAGCGAGGAGAAGAAAAGAGAGAGAGAGAGCACGCGAAGTGGTGAGAGAATGGGTGGAAAACAGGGTTTATGTGCCAGAGTGCTAATTTGATCCATTAGGGGATGTGTGTGTGTGTGTGAGAGAGTGTGTGATGTGCTACCTGCCTAGTGAATATAAAGTCTCATTCTCACCCATCAAGGAGCATGGTGCAAAAGGGCGAGAATGGTGTCTTGTTAAACTCCAGGCTTTGGCTGGGGAAAAATCTAATTAGTCTAATTAGGCGCGTGCAACAGTGATGGAAAAGCTTCTCCGTTGTGAAAAGAAAAGCGAGAAAATATGTTTCTTCTGTGAAAAGAGTGTGCAAATATGCGTTGATGTAATCGTCAAATCCACATTCTGCCTCTGACTGCGATCGCCTGCAGCCTGAGTTCTCCTTTCTTAACCTGCTCTGTGATCTTTAATGCGGCTGATGATATAATAACTAATTTCCTGGTTTTGTGCCAATGGAGCTGCTCCTAGAGTCGATGATTAACACAGAACCTTACTCATCCGCTTGCATAACAAGCTACATTCAGCTTCTGGCAATTAAACAACAGCTGAGCGTTCGATCAAAGAAAAGAATACGTGTCTTCAAATAAATGCATGACGATTAACAAGCGAGTCTTTTGTACAAACCAGCAGTGAGATCACAGATGTTTTAAGGGTATGAGACAAGCTACTGAGCTTGTACATCATGTTAAGGTTGTAGTGTTCATATTGCATTTTGCATTTTTTTTATCTAGTGAGGGCTCTTATTTTGTAGGAATGTGTGCAATGTTGGAAAAATCTTCCACAGAATTACAAAAAATAAAGAATCCAACCTACAATGGACATTTTGTTAGGTTCCTGTCTTTATGTGGACTTTCCAAACATTTCCCTTGGAATGTCAGTCAAACTGTACTACAAAATAAAAGTCTTGCTCTCAATTGTCCTTCTGCATAAAAGGTGGAAATCCTTCAATATGTGGGAAGGTTATAAAAGAAATCCAGTTGGATGTTTTCAAGTGCTACATTCAGTAAGTCATAAAAATGGATCATATGCATTATATAAAACACTTATAGCATAAAGTACGAGACATATGCCATTTGAAAATCCTGCTCACTTGAAGCCCGTATTCTGTGTTTAACACAGTGTGCAGCAGGGCGCTGCGGGCGGGTTAAACACTCCGCTGAACTGAGCTTGACCCGCTGCTGAACCATGATTTTGACCACAAGTTCCGCCAGCTGGAGTTAACCCTAAAAGCTGGGTATTTCTTGGGTCACTTGTCCAATAGGAAAGAGATAACTTCCAGCACACTCCAGACAAATTCCCCCGAGTGTGAAGAAAGAAGGGCTCTTACTGTACACTCTCAAACTGTGCACATCTGTCTCTCTGTAGCAATATGAAATACTCGTTTCTGTATTCATGTCGGTTTGTAGGGTTGAAGAACAGGGAACAGTTCAACTTCCCTTTTATTTTTTACAATTATACACACTTCTCCAAAGCGAAGTCCAGAGGTAAGTGGACTGCCAGCAGCGCTTGACAAAGATGTTGTAGAAGTGTAATAAGTACAATATGCATCTCTGTGTGTCTATAGATCATGGTGCGTGATGATAGCTGTTTTGCTTTGAATAACTGTGATTATTCCAGACAACAATTCGGGCAACTTTGGCAACACTTGTAATTCACAGGCGAGCGCCTTTAGCTATTCAATTGGAGTTTTTCAGCAGTCGCACACAAAAGAAATGCAATTTTGCAGCATGAATATTATACCTGAGGTCTGAAATGAAATCCTCATGCTGAATGAAAGTCATATTTTGTCATTGCGAAAACTATCTCTCCTGCCCTACTTGCACACACACACACACACTCTCACACTCACAGAGAGCGAGAGCAGGTTTTTTATGAGTAATCCTTGCTACTGATTCGGGGCCTGTAATTGTAAGCAGCGCAGCAGGAAGTGAAGCAAGTCTCAGCTATTGACCAGTCTCAGTCTCACACTGAGCTAAAACACAGGGGTAGTGGCACTGCCGCTGGGAACATGTCAATTTTGCTCTTTAGAAAAGGGGCACTGCTTGAAGACTGAAAGCAAATCAACACGGCTATCGACCCAGACAACCCAACCCTGTAAATTGAGAGAGAGAGCTGAACAAAACAACAAAAAGCATCACTGGGATTTTATTGACGGCCAACACTTTAGCATGCCTTACTTTCAGACGAGGGTAAGATTGAAAAGACTCAAGAGAAAGGCTTGATAGACCGATCAAATGCTGGTGTATGCAACTTTATAACAGTGTTTTAGCACAAAGTGCGACTGTAAACTTGTGAGCTTTCTAAATTCTGATGAAACTCTTTAAAAGTCCGGCCTTTGCATCACATATTGCTCAACACCACTACAGGTGAAGGCGTGGCAAAGAGCACAGCGCTCTATTGATAGAGGAAGTGACGTCATAGGCAGCAGTGATGTTGTGCAAACACTGCAGCGACGCATTGTTGTCAAACGTGTCTGCTCTCAGGTCAGACAACAACTCCTTTCCTGCTTACGTGGCAACAGATCAAATCAAATTCTCACTGTGTTTTGTTTTTGCAACACTCTGCAGCATTCTGACACTGACATCTTATCGCTCTGTCTTCACGTGTTACAACGTGAAGACACATCGAGGCCTCCGCCATGGACTGACAAATGCACTGTGTGGTTCTTTTCTAACATAAATGGGAACTGTGCAGATTGGCAGGAGCCACCTTGAACAAACAGAGAAGGAGATCCGTCTAAAGGTCTGGAAAAAGCTTCATCAAGTCCCACTCAAATATAAAAGCATGTATGTTGTGAAAGTGAAGTAAGTAACGTTTTGATGCTGCAGAAATGCATTGTGGTTACTGACTCTGTACCCAAGACGTGACAAAATGAAAAGTTGCCTCAAGTTCAAGCTCAGTGTAATTGTCATTTGAAGCATGAAGGAACACAGCTGAGATGAGACTTTGCTTGATTCTAGATCAGGAGGAAAAACAACAACAAAACAATAAAGAATTTAAAAACCTTAAGTGCATGCCGGAGATGTTTCATATAACTGCAATAAATAGCTGGGAATCTTTGTCGTGTTTCCTGTCTGTATCTCCGCTGCCATCATCAAACAAAGACAAAATGTGCCCAGAATAATTAGCACACCGTTCACAATCAGGACTCACCAACACTATCCAAAAATATTGTTTTCAGCCTCTACACCTGCTCTTCCAAAGAATACTTGTAGGTGCAGTTTACTGGTGCCACTCCACATGATTTCTGGGTAGTGAAGTCCTCCAAACTTTCTAAATCAATCAGCAATCTCTCGCCACTTACAGCTTCTGAAGTGCAAAGTTGCCAAGTGCAGCTACGACGCATTGACTTGGAATATGTCATTTTTTAAGCAGCAGGTGAGCGTGGAAAGTTCATGAGAGACAATCTCTCTACCAACAACAACTTAATGATACACAGCAGTGGCAGAGCTTTTCATTAGCCAACAGTGTGAATGTTGGACCTCTTATCAAGAAGATTTTAAAGAACAGGACAGATAGAAGTGCAGCCAAGAACAAAGTTGCACCGACTGAGCAGTCAGCAGCTGCCATAATCACACTGGGGGAACATAACCAGCATCATATACTCTCAATGGCTTTGCAAACACAGTGTTAAACCAGGTATGAAATGATGTTCTCTCTTAAAAATCAGAGCCCAGGGATTATGGACAAAGTCACTGTAGGATTTGCTAAATAGGGATCCTCTCCTTCTTTCTCTCTTTCCATCTCTCCATTCGCTCTCTGTCCTCATACCTTGCTCTCTCACCCCCTCCGATACTCACCTTGTTTATTGGGGATTGGAGGAGTGAGATGAAACAGGAGGCAAAAGAGGCTGTCAGACCTTCATTGTTCCGTTCCGTACATTTCGGGTGAATTACAGTGGCAGTGGAAATAATTGCTTGTCCCAATTATGAATCCATCTGCCGCGGTGGCTTTCTGATTTGATGGGGGGGAAATTCCCGAGAGCAAAACCAAACAATGTGCAGGGATAAGGCACAGGAGCGTGTCAGTGGCCATTAATATCCATAAAGGCAATTTCACAACACACCTAATGACATAAAATGACAGACAATAATGGAGAGGTAATTAGTATGTGTGATGTGTGTAAGTAGAGGTGTGTGTGTCAGTACAGGGGGATTATAGTAAAAGAGTTAAGATAATATAAAACTCCACAAATACATGTGGACAGATTACCCCATAGTCTGTTTTATAAAAGAAATATAACTTTGCAGGAGTATGTAGACACACAAAATTAACTCAAAGTATTAAAAGTAAAATGACCACTGTTGATGTTATCCATATTTATATTACAGAGTGCAGGAAATTCGAACCATTGTTGAATACTTTAATCTAAATCAATGTATCATATGATTTAAACTGATTAAAGGTTGCATATGTAAAATATTTATCAGTAGATTGTAGCAATTCCTGGGAAATTAATGTAGTAAAAATTTAAATATTGGCCTCTGAAATGTAGTAAAGTAAAGCTCAGATACCTAATTAAAAAATAAAGTAATTGAGGAAATGTACTTAAACATTTAATACGATTAAAATATAAATTTCCCATACAAATCAAAGACATCAGATTCTATAGAATATACAGCATCCAGTCCTATGGAAGCAATCTCATATATTTTATATTAGTTGTAGTTTTGTATTATGTTTTAGTGTTTTATTAACAATAATAATATAAAATACATACATAGTGTTTATAGTATTGTGAGTTCATGGCTGCTTTATACATATAATATTTCTAGAGTATTTAATTTGTTTAGTATATTCAAAGTCAGTGAATTAAAAAGGAGAATTCCACACTTATTATTCTTTAAACTGTAATTTTCTTTAAAGCACACATGTGGGCACTATCGAGATAATGACACACATTACTACACTAGTTAACTAACATTAAGTATTATAAAGGTGGTGGAGTGTCACTGGGGAATGTAGTTTCCTGGATTACCAGCGTCGCTGTGATTTCTTCCGGGTTCCTCGCGCAGTTTGTTTTGCTTGGGTGTATCGGCGCAGCTCAACATGACAGAAAGTCAAACTGAAGTTTTTTCTACACTTTATACAACGGATTTGCTGACAATAAGATGTAAAGTCGGGTTTTTAATCAACGTGTTTAGCTCGGTAACGGCGGACAAGTGACTTCACCGGGAGTTCATCCTGACCCGAGACACCTGTTGCTCCAGTTTCCACTGACAGGTGCTACTTTCTCCGTCTCAAACAGGGAGCAGCTCCGGTTCGAGAGACGACCGACACTTGGAATAACTCCTTAACATATTTTCTAAAAGCATTTGAAGCTATAATGAAAGTTACGGTCACGTACGGGGACACTTCAGTGGTGGTTCCCTGTAAAGCTGGATGGACCGTCCGGGATTTAACCGACCAAGCCACGCGGAGGTACCGCAGGGTTTTGGAGCAGGTAAACCCTTAACTCATTTCTTTTGGGGCTTTCCTAACATACCATGTTATTCTGTGCCCACAGTAAATACATGTAGTTTCATTTCACTCATTCTTAGCTAACGTTAGCTCTCATAACTTGGCTAAAGTGTGCGTCACGTGACCAATAATTCATAATATTGGAAGTAGCTATAGTAAACCGAGAACGTCATATTCGCATGAGATTGACATAATGACTCAATTTGTTACTTAACTTTAACATGTCATGCAAGTACAAATCTCATTCATAGTCTCCTTAAGGTTTCTTTTGTTTGGCCTGAAACCTAAAATACATTATAAATGAACGTGTCCTCTTTTGGCTGAAACCTCTCTTATATTGAAGGATATTAATCCATTTAAAAGTGTACCCAAAAAATACAGCTAGTGGTAATGTTGTCTTGCATTTGTGGTTGTACTTTTATTTTGGCGGTGCAGACTGCAACTACAGTTGAATTGTTCTATTAAAGGATTAATATTTCCTCTGCCAACATAAGTAACGGACCTAACATCTAATACACGCCTATATAAGTATCATTTTGCACGTGCTGGTATTCATTACATTAAATTTAGATGACGCCTTTATCCAGAGTGACTTACAATAAGTGCAAACAACCACGAGAATACAAACTCAGAACAGCAAGAGAAGTACATTAGCTTCAAATAGGCCAAACTATTTTACTGTGTTCAAATATAACACAGTAAGACTTGCCTCAACAGACCAGAATGCAATGCAGCTGCGGGACATTTTAGATTATGAGTAAGCAGTGTGACTGTCACACAAAAACTCTGCTTCCATGCAAAACACATCTGAATGCAGTTGAAAGTCATTCTGGGAAATGTAGGAGGCATGCACTGAATGCCCCAAACCCATACCTAGTGGTGTAATATGACTTAAGGAACCACTTTGAGAATGTTGTTTTCCTGTGTTGTTTTGAATGTCCTATATATTCACAAAGCTCCCTGATGTTGCAATCACTATAACATTAATCATTCTGCCGAACTGACCTTTTATTAATCAGCCGCCTTGTATGTGCATGCTGTCCTAGCGTGATAGGGTGCTGATGTGCGTTTCGTCTCTGTGAGGATGTGAGTGGTGCTGGCTGCAGCCTCAGCTGTCTACCTGTACAATAGCTCCCTGTTTAAGCCCTGGTATCTCAGCGGGCAGGTGGAAGTTTACTGTTTGATGTCCTCAATCTGGCCGCAGTCGGGGATGTGTGCTGCGGACAGGAGGCTTTGTCCTGTGAGTGATTGGGAATTAGGATTGGTGACAGGTCCCTGTCTTATCGGTTGGCTGGTCCCCCAGCTCAGCCCGCCCACGTACCCTCCCTCTTGGCGAGGTGAGAGGCTGGCTTGTGGAGATGCGAGAGGCTGCGGAAGCAGGGATGGAAGGACCGATTGGGTGGCTGTATGGCTGGATGGATTGCTTCCTCTCAGTGAAGAAGCACACACACACACACACACACACACACACACACACACACACACACACACACACACACACACACACACACACTCACACGGAGGAGCTCATCTAGCTCGGTGTCCCCTGAGCTGTCACGTCTCTGCTTCACTGACAGCCACAGCCATGCCCACTCTGCCCAGCGGTCCCTGTTGATCCTCAGAAAGACACGCTGCGGTGCACAAGCCAAAGTAGGCCAAATGTGAGCCCGTGATTAGAATGCACCGGGCCCTTGATTGCTTTTCACGGAGCATGTTAATTAGGAGCCGTTGCTGACTCAGCAATGTGTTGCCTTCTCTTAATAGAAGCAGATCACGACGAGGACAGTCCAGCTCTGGAGCTGCCAGAGAGGACCGAATAGATGTGACCGGATGAGCCGGCTGCTCCTGCCAGCAGAATCCACTTAGCGCCCACATTAACCGCACATTTCTCCACTATCTAGCATCACCGCTGACAGCAGGGACAGTGTCAAAAACCTGGGTTTAATCACTGGGAATGTGTGTTTGTGTGTGTTGGTTTATAACGGTGTGAGTGGGGAATAGGATTCTCGCACTGTGCATCGCAGTACTGGCATGTAGACCTTCTTAATTAGCAGGTTATTTAAATGTGATCTCAGCTGTGACTCTGTACGCGTTCAGCTGCTCTATTGCGGAGAAAGTAAAGCCTCTGACTGCATACAGAAAATTAGGCTACTTCTCGTTATACAGTGAGATTTGTGACATGAGTTCTGGCACCATGGTGATAATAGTTTGTTTAGTATAGTTTCATTACTCGATCAACGCTATTGTTGCATGCGTTGAGGATTGTGGGAGTTGTGCTGATTGTTGCACCACAGGTGTTTTATTGTGATTTATATGTTGTATAGATATATTTGCTTAACCATCTCCATATAATGACTCAATATAGAAACACTGTAAAACACAAAGAAGTTCCTATTTCTATCACAATGCCTTTTAGTGCTGCAGCTAACAGCTACGCTATTACATGTTTAGTCAATGGCAAAAGAATAGTGAACATCACAATTTCCCGAAATTACTTGTTTTGTCAGACTAACATTACAAAATATACCATTTACAAAGATTGTAAACTTCAAACTCTCACATTTGTGACACAGGAACCAGTTAAAGTATTTCTGCTCGATCAATTATCAAAGTTTTTGCAGATGAACTTTCATGATTTCAGCCCTCTTCCTGTAAAGTAAAAAGTCTACCGTTGCAGGAGTGAAGAGGCTTAATAACAGCTGACTGCATCACTGTACGAGGATCAGACTGTAGCCTGGGGGACCAGCATGTAGACTGTGAGTGTTGTGCGTTCTCAGGGGAAACAGCCAGGTACTGTAGCTGTCTCTCTCCATCTCATGGTCCGCCTGTGCAGGTTCAGTACAGATTGCAGCCCCTATACCAAGTCTGCACTGACACATGACAGCGCACTAAACAATCTGAAAGCACTTCGCCCTCCTCCCCATGTCTGTGGGAGTGCGAGGAGTTGTCCAGTGCTGGTATGCGAGTCAGAACTCAGCTATGCAAAAGGCATTTTTTGAAAGTTTAATGTAACTGTTCAAACCGGCTGTATGTGTCATCGGATTTCAGTCCCGGCTGGTTGTCAAATGCGTTCAGGGAAATAGTTTGCATTCATCAAACCGCTGTAGTTGTGTATTGTAAATTGATATTGTGTTAACTGCATCCCCTGAAGGGAAACAACTTCAATCCGTATCGCTACAGAGCAGCATCCTGAGGCGTTCGCTGTTTAGTGGAAGGGCACATCATTAGCTGGACAGATTCCCGCTGGTGTGCGTCTTTAAAACTTGGGGCGTCTCAGACATCGTGACAATAAACAGCTGACGCGATTTGTGTGTCAGTTCTCAGTTTCAGTGACGTGAAAGTACAAAAAACTTTTGTTGACTGGGAATGCCACACTTGCTGATTTCAGCGTGTGCTATCGTGCAGCTTGTTCAGGAAAAAGACCATTCAGCATTGCTAAGCAGTATAGACATGAATAATACACAGTAGAGCTGCCACTAACCTTTTATTTTCATCGTTGATTAATCTGCAGATGTCTGAAAATCTGAAAATGTCATAAAATGTTGATCAGTGTTCCCCAAAGCCTTACATGACGTCCCCAAATGTCTTGTTTTATCCACAACTCAAAGATATTCAGGTCACTGTCATAGAGGAGTAAAGAAACCAGGAAATATTCACATTTAAGAAGCTGCAATCAGAGAATTTTGACTTATTTTGCTTATGGTCTTATAGTTATTAACCATTCATGTTCGGGGTATTTTTGCCACTTAATTAGTGTAGAGTCGCTAAGGTCAACTTGTCTTCGTTCTTCTTCTTCTTTTTCCTTCCCATCGCACCGATGCATCCGACTCATTGACACGTTCATTACAGACGTTTTGTCTTTTGTTGCGGCTAAATCCACACTGTCCTCCTGCAGCTGTTTCAATTACACATTCTCCTAAGGATCAAAGTGTGAAATAGCCCCCCCCCCCAACACCACCGCTGAATTTAGCTTCACTAATCGACCCGGCGCGTCACTGTTCTCGAGTGGTGTCATGTTTGTTCACCAGAGAGGGGGAGATGGGAGAAGGAGAGGTATCTCTTTGAATGGTGGGGGGCTTAATGGTGTAATTTGCAGGGAATTTACTCTTCGAACTGTCATGGTAATTCTCCTCCGCTGTTGACTGACTGACTCCCGGCTCCTTTTGTTTTTTTATGTCATGGGAAGAGTTCAAGATACAAAAGGGAATTACCAGGGATTCACAATGAGGGACTGTTTTTTTTACTCCTCTCTTTCCTTTCTTTAGATTCCTTCTGAAGTGTCATACGTTCATCCCTTTTCATCACTAGGTAGAAAGAGTGTGTTTTCTCAGGCCTTGTGAGTTCTGGCTGAGGAAACCGAAGCACAGGTATGCCAGGTGTGCCGAGGCACGGCCTGGAGAGGTAATTCTAATTAACGGCAATTTACTCTGATGAGAATGAATCCTTCCCTCCGAAAACCATTGAAAATACCTCTTATTTTATTAAGGTGTGTGTCTTAATGCTAGTGCTTATTGCAAAAGACACAAAAGAACCCATTACCGTGCATTCCCACACACACACACACACACACACATACTGTAACAATGTTGTCAGAGGCAGAAGAATGCCGGCAGTCGTTCAGGACGGACCAGTTTTTCTGGCGAGGTGTAAATGCTTTACCCTTAGGTCTCGGCTACATCTGTGCTCCACCGGTTTCAACGTCTCCATCCCACATGTGCGGCCCCTGAAGTAAAAATAGAACAAATGATCAGTCATCACACCGTTTAAAATAAATAGTTTCAGCACTGTCGCAATCTCATGATGAATCTAACGATTCATCTTTTGCCTCAAACGTATCCTTTTCAAGTCAGGTCAGTTTCTAGCTCATTTATTTATTTTGATAGGTCATGTAACTCCACCTCTTCCTGCCACCCCGAGCTGCCTTTCAAGAAACTACAGGTGACCCAAAAAAAGCCTCTTGAGATCTATAAAGGGAACATGCATTAATACCAGGTGTAAATTGGGCCATGAGTTACTGTAGCTTACTTTTTACATTCTAAGCTGGAAAGTTATCATGGCGTCTTTTTATACTTTCTTTGTTAGGCCCTCACTCCTATTTTTTTATTATCTTGAAACAGTTTTCTTTACAGTGACAGGATGCTCTTAGCTCCGGATCATTGTGGTGAATGGCTGTTTGCATATCAACGTGCCGCTGCATTGTGTTAAAACGGCGGCGTTTTTTGTATTCCAGTTGCAGTTGCTGCTCTATCTCTCAAAGCTCTGGCGCTGGCATTATGGGCCCTTCTGAAGAAAGGGAGGTTCTGGCTTTATTCCTGTGATTGAAATCCCAGGCTCTCCCAGCCATTTGTTTTAAGAGAAAGGACTTGGCCCATTGTGAAAGGCAAACACCCTCTTTTTATGCGCCCCGTAATTCACATTCGGAGGCAGCGGAGCAAGATGGAGCCCATTCACAACAAGTCTCAGTGATACAGCAGAAGCCTCTCGCTGGGTCTCCGCCAAACTCATTCCAGCCTGCGAGGTGTACAGCCTATAGTTGTTAATCTAGCTGGTAATGTAGTGTTGTGTTGCTCCGGACAGATTGCTTATTGGTATGGGCAGTTCCTAATGGGCCGTTTTCTACTGCACACTATCGTTAGAAACGATAAGGCTTGTCAAAGACTTCTAGAAATGACTTTTAATAGACATTGGAAGGTTGGAATTACATTCAGTTTCACTTTGTATTCATGTTTTACACAATTTCTCATCACAAAGTGTCCACAGATGCACTTTCTCTTGAATCTGCACAGCATTCGTCACAAAAAGGGGAAGATGCTATTGTTCATGTACTTCTCAGTTCATTTTTTTTCAACAGCACACAGATTGTAGCTCAGTCAAAAGTCCTTGTTCTCTTTTACAATGGCTCCGGGTACTTCCTGCTCTGTGGGGTGTGTTCACTTTGACCTTTGTCTTCACGGTGACAGTGGAATCGGCCTGGAATGTGGCCACCACCGCTCCCCACAGAGCAGCAACACTGGAACACTTCTGTGGCTGGACCTGCCAAACAAACAGGGTCTGTCTGTAGTAGGAAATGACATATGAAGGATTTATGTTTATAGAACCTCAGGCTGCAGGATTACAGCCACAATGATCATCATTACAGGTCCTTCTTCAATAATCAGGATTATTATGAGTATTAAGATCCAGATTTCTTTATTGCACTTTCACATTACCGCTTTCACTTCCATGTTTCTCTACTTTCCTGCTAATGTACAAATCTATGCATTAAAAATAAGGTGATTATTAACCTTAATTCAGAGCATTTTGTTTTGCAAGCCCTAATAGAGCCGTATGTGTTAATCCGTGTTAAAGGATTCTGACCAGTATGTGTGTTGATGAGCTAAAGGTCAAAGGTTAAACTCCCTCTCAGAAGTCATTGATTGTTGTAGCTATTCTCAGTTTAATTGTACACTAAAATATAAAAGTTCTGTTTAATGCCCTAAAGTGAATTTCTAATCTTTGCTAACTTTGTGTCCAGCACGGGGAGAGTGCAGTGAAGACGCACCACTTGGAGTACACGGAAGGAGGGATCCTGGACATGGACGACCTGCTGAGTGATCTAGTGGAAGACCGAGACAAGGTGAGGAGGAATCGATGCACCGGGTGTATCGCGCCGCATTGTTTTCTTTGATTCAAACCACGGAAACCACAGTGAAAGTTAACTTTGGTATTTGGTTCATCCAGGCTCACACAGTGTTGTCCTATCCACCCTTCAACACATGTTGACGTCTGATAGACGGCAGCTTCACATGGTTGGACAGCTTAGCATAACAACACGAGCTGTGATGCGGATGGCAAGCTGTTTCTTGATTGTTCTTACCTGGTATGAGGTGCGTTAAATTACAGCGGAGAATCTGTCATTCTTAGCTGTGCTTATTTATTTTGACTCCCCTTGTAAAGTCTCCAGCCTGGCAGGATGACAGGATGTCCAATGAACAAGGTATTTGTGAATCCAAACCTTGTTTAGCTTGTCACTGGCTGTTCGGAAGTCTAACCCAACTAAACACCGAGAGGAACAGAATGGATGCAATAAAAGAAATTAAACCTGGATTGGATTTGATCGCATCTTACTTTGCTTCATGCATGCCTGGTAAGAAAATGAACTTATTTTCCTTCTTCTTCAAAAAAGCCAGAGTAGGAGTGGTGACGGCGCTGTGTGATTTAGCCGTCATGTTCACTTTCACCGAGACAGATGAAAGAACACCATTTCAGACTTAAAACAAATCGAGGGAAGGTGAAGTTCTCCGAATCAGCCGCGATGTAACTTCACAGAAGTGCGTTGGGAGTTGAAGTTCACTGCATTACACACACACACACACACACACACACACACACACACACACAGTGGCCCAATTTCTATAAAGAGCAAATTTCATTCCTCTTGCTAATTTCCCATAATGCACTCCTAAGATGTGCTAATAAACTGCCCGAAATCCATTAAATAAGCCCCCGGCCCAGACGAATGATGAATTATCAACACTTAGTCAGCAAGAAGGCCAAATGAAATGGAATATTCAGCCGACTCCGTACCACACAGTAACAATTGGTGTTTTAAGCTTCATGAACAATAGTGTGTGTGTGTGTGTGTGTGTGTCTTTATGCACGGCGTCATGTGCATGTAGGCCTGCAAGTTTGGCAAAATACTCTTTGTGAGAAAGGGGACACAACTAAATAATAGATGTGTAAACTCAGTGGGAATCTGAGAAGAAAAAAGAAATGTGTTTTTTTGCAATCACACAGAACAGAAGCTTCATTTTCCGGGATGATGGAATTATAATCACAAGATCTGCATGTTATTTGAGCATAAGAGGATGATTCGTAGATTTTAATGACTCATTTCCCCCGACCTGTAAACCTGCTTTCTCTCAGCATCCTCACAGTGATGAAGTGCCACAGATCAAATCCCGCTCCAGCATTTGATCTAATTCCCTCACTAACAAGTTGCCCTGACGTCGGCTCTCTTTCCCCGACGCTGCGGTGCTTTTTTGTGATTACTGGCTCTGCTGAGCAAACGCTTCAGTAGAACCTGCACCGCGCAGGAACTGTCTAATTTACCTTTTTTTTGTTTCTTTACTTTCTCAGCTTTTCGCCCAATTCTCCAAACGCCTTCCCCGCTTTCATCTCACTTCTCATTTTATCCTTTTGTTTTCTCTGCTGATGAAGAGATTGCAGACGGAAAAGGACGAGCGCACGTGATCTCCACAACGTGCCAGTCATCCGACTTATCTCCAGTGTTGGCTCTCGTGGATTAATGAGCCGTGCCTGGCATTCTTGATTAGTCTGAATTCCTTTTGTTTGTCCACGTTTTTATTTCCTCACTGCAGCCGACACATTTTATCTTTAGTGCTTTTTCTGTTTTGTTCTGTTATTGTGGCCGACGCTGTTTCACCATCAATCATACAGGAGTGGTCCTATTGTGAGGGCCCTCCACCGCACAGCATGGGCCCTGTGTTAGCCGCGGATGCTGATGAGAGATAATGGTAAGCTATTTGTACGCCTAGTGGTTAGCTTAGCCGCGAGTCCAGACCTCTTTATCTGGGTCAGCCCCCGACCATTATTCACCCACGCACGCCCACACACACACACACACATACACGTCTGTTGTCCCCTGCCTGCCTGCGCCGAACCACAGGCAGGCGCGTAGCGTAGCATGTTAGCATCTGCGTGTGCGGAAGGAGCGCCACTGGTGGTTGATGAGGGCGGAGATGAGGGGGCGGCTGTGATTTGATTACAGTTCTGCCCCCTGCATCTGCGGCACACACACACACACACACACACACACACACACAAACATGCATACACGCTCCGTTCATTAGCACCCCGTCTCGAGACACCGGCCACCAGTCTCCTCATGAATATTAATATCAATCTGATGAATGTGAAGAAGGCCATGGGGGTGTTGGCTTAGGTGTGACCACATATACACAGTACACACTCGCAGACACAAAAGACCAAATACAAAGAGAGCAGGGCATGCTTCAGTCAATCATACGCTCCTCTACTTTGACCCTTTAGTGTGTGTGTGTGTGTGTGTGTCTCCTGCAGCTCTCAGAAGACGGTTGGAGTCATTGACCTGTCAGAAACCCCACTACTTGGTTAATGGTGAGAAGAAGTGGGCAGACATAACAGCTTTTAGATCTCATCTGCTTTTGTCACGCTGTTTGGGTCAAATCGCTGCAGTGTAGAGACTAGTTAACCTGCTGTATCCTCCATCAGTCCATCTCTGTGTTCTTCCCACTCACACACATCATGGTCTCGTATGTAGGGATGGGACTTTATAGGATCCGCAATAAAAAGCACTCGCAATAAGTTGATCGTGATGAATTTCCATTATTGGGATAACCGTGAATATTGTCACATGACTGACTTTGAAGATCAGTATCATGGTGGAGAGAACAACACGCCGGATTATCAGAAAGAACTGACTCACGTTTAAATCCCTTATTATTCATGATTACCTTATTTAAGATGGTTTGTATTTTAATAAAAAGGATGTTCACTTATGTAACGATGTGTTCTGTCTGTGATGCAATAATAATATTTGTTTCTCAACTAAATGTGAGGTTAAGAGATTCCCGTATGCTGTGGGGCCATATTAAGAGTTTTTAACATATTTTGACGATTATCGGGATAATATCGTAAATCTCAATTATTTTTGGCCAGCATTTATACATATACATGTATATAAAAACTGTCATTGGCAATATTGGTTGTACTGGATTTTTCCCTCAATTTGATGAAGTATCTTGAGTGTCAGGTATTAATTCTGCTAAATTTAGACATTTCCATTCGTTTTTGCACCATTTATTTCTTCATCTCGCCCTCGCTCCTCCGTCTCTTCCCCCCTGCCTCTTTTTCAAAAGCTGTTATTAACAGATGTAGTGCTTTACCTCCTTCACATTCGCCCATTTACAGCAGCCAGAGCTGTCATTCTCTCCCATTCACAGTCCTTTGGGATCCTGCATTAGCCACGGCCATTACTCCCATAAGTCTCCACGGTACACAGGAGCTGTCAGGTAGGCTGTCTAATGCCAGCGTGCCATTAACATCAAACTATACACCAGGTTTCAATCGGTGAGCCCTCTCCTGTATGTACCATATACAGGCTGCTGTTTCCCGTGTTCAAATTAAACTCCATATAGATGCTGTTTGATAAGAAGGCCATCTCCCATCATTCCTCTCCTTCAGCCACAAGCAGCTGAAACTTTAACATGTTTAACATGTGTGAGTGTCCTCTCTTGTCACGGCGGTCTCCTCCAGAATGGGAATTAAACTCAGGGAGCATAACGTCTCCTCATAAGTGGACTGTCACTCCTCATTCCCCGTGCACATACACACACAGCTCCACATGGACCTTGTTTTCGAAAGGGGAAACACACACACACACACACACACACAACAAAAAAAAATCAACCTTCCATCCCATGCAGCCAAACGAGAAATCTAATTTGGAATGATTTCCTCCATCTCTCTTTAATTAGCCTTTTTTTAATCACTGAGCCCACAAGGCGTCCGTGAAGCTCCTGTGCAGTCTCCGGTTGCTGGAATGTAAACGGTAATGCAGAGCTTTCTATAAGCGCTGGCTGCCGGCCAAACTGCTCCTGTAAGTGCAGCCGGCTGCTTTATTATATTCAATTGTTGATTCTAATAAACATCCGTGTGTGAGAAGTGAGTCACATGTTCTGTTTTTGCTTTAGGTTATACAATTTATTTAATTAAAAACTAATACATAGGCTAGATAAGACATGGGATTAAAAGCATGTCCTCTCCTTAAAATAATGATTCATTTCATTGAATAAGAGTGCATTTATGTTTCTAGTAAAACAATAAAATAGCCATCATTGCGACATGTCTTGATAAACCATAGAGCGAAGCGTGTCGATCTTGAATATGATGATAATCAGTGTGAATTACAAAAGCTGATCTCGCTCTGAAATGTCAACTGCTTGATTACGAGGCCATCTCCCATCATCCATCTCTTCTGCGTGCTTGCATGTCACAGTGGAGGACGCAATGCTGAAAAGACATATGTTACGATATTTAAAGCAACTCCGTGGTCATGAGCATCTTTCAAATCCTTTTTAAAGAGAGAATGACACATTTTTTAAATGCATTCAACGTGACTATTATGCCTCAAAGTGGAACACAATGCATGAAAGCTACTTCCCAGTATATCCATGACAACCGTTGACGGACCTGATGTGGACTTGAGCTTCAGATCTCAAAACTCCCGGTGAAATGAAATAATGCCGCAGTAGATTTTATTCCCACCAGTTCCAGGAGAAGTCTGTTGTAAGTGATGTCGGCTGAGTTGCCTGAAGTCGTTTATTGCATGTCAGATGTCAGCCCCTCTGACAGGCGACAATAAGGCATTACTTAAAACGTGCGAACCCGCTGTAGAAAAAGTTGAGTGAATGGGACATGATTGCGAGACCCAGACGTGCTGATTAGCCTTCGACGCTCCGTGACATCTCGCTCCCTCACCTCCATTCCCCTCATTCACCGCGACGGCGAGCAGCATTTGATTGGCATCTGAATACTCTCATAACTCTGCACACTGTCTGAATGGCCAGTGATGAGCGGGAGCATGAGGTTCAAGTGCGCTGATTAGAAAATGTCAAGGCAAGTTTAATTCTATAGTACAATTAAATTTCCAAAGGCAATTCAAAAGAGCTTCACATAATGCAATGAGAATAAAAGAAATGGAAGGAAAAAACGCATAAAAACATTTAAATGCGAATTAAAAGAATGGAATGATTATGGTTTTTAAGGTTCAGTGTGGAATATAAAAGTTTAACCAGCATTTAGAGGCATTCAGAGTCGGTGTAGGTGTTAATAACCCCCGGAAGTTTGTTCCACCTCTGTGCTGAACAGTAATTACTGTAAAAGCTGCAAGTTTGCCCCCCTGGGAGCAGACGGCACCCCGATGACCTGAGAGGGTGCGTGTGGTAAAAGACGAAGTTGTATGTTGGACCCAAGTCATTTAAAGATACCGGATATCACTCACATGCCAGCCTAATCATAATCCATCCCCTCTTCACGTTCACATCATGACCCATACGTCCTTACCTGTGTCTGTCTGACACATTTGAATATTAATTATCAATCTGGCATGGATTCTGAACATGTATAAAATGAATGGGCTGTAGTTCACCTGGAACAAGTCATTATGTTCCGTCTGTTGTCTGCTTAATTAATTTTATTCTAGCCTTTTTCTCTTCTTAAGGTTGTCGTCCCCGTTGAAGCCTGGAGGCTCCAGACATGCGGAGCAATCTAGATTCGATTGTCTCAAAAAGCTAAACTGCATAATGGAAAAATGGGTATTTAAAAAATGTTTTTCGGCTTCAGCGCCGGCGTTCTCATAATGTGAAATCGTATTTCTAAATATTGTTTGTCCATTTTGCAAGACTGCTGTCTGATATTGACAATTAATTTATATTAAAACGACAGAACAAACTGGACGCGTGTTCCAGTCCCATGAGTCGGGTGACTTTAGGCGGCTGAAGGTCGCGCACACTCTGACATAATGACTTGTTTATGACTCTAAACATGAAGTTTGTTCTCTATATTGTTCATAAACGGCACTATTGAATTAGATGATAGGAAGAGGAGTTCCTGTTGCTTTGTCCTCACCTTGAATTATGTATTCTCTTGAATGTCAGTGATGCATTAATATATTCTCCAGTATATTGAATAAAGATAGATTATCTCTGTTGCCTTCAGATCAGAGCAGTTGGAAGTTTTTCCCGGCGGGATTTGGCCACTTGAGCTGATTTCATCATATCTCAACAGCCTCACCCTTGATTTAACCCCCCCCCCCCCCCCCCCCCCATATCTGAGCGACACAACAGCTCTTCATCTGATTATATTCAATTAACAATACCCCCTACACACACACACACACACACACACACACACACACACACACATTCACACACACATTCACCAAACCCCGTTTGATTGTAATTACGACGTGAGAACTCAAGGAAGGCTTAAGGAGAAAGGATTCTTGCCGTGCCCCGTCTGCTTTTCATCAAAGTTTTCTCCTAAAGCTGCACTTTGGAATTTTAATTCCTTTTTTTAGATGATCCATTGCTCTACCTTTCGACTTTGAATGATGGCGCCTCTCCAAAGTCATTTGTCAGTTCGCTGAAGCAAAAGACTGGGATTCAGTTGGGATAAGGCCCGTTTCTGTTTTCTCTGCGTAGGTGTGTGACTTCCAGAGGCTACACGAGGTCATCGCAGCCTCAGATCTCGTCCTCTCGGTGTTCCTCCCCGTGTTAATCACACAGACTCTATGTTGCCCTCCGTGTCACCATCGCACCACCCATTAGCTCCTAATGGAGTGAGACGGTCAGACTGTAACCTGACCTGCCTGCGCCTGCTGTGGTCTGGCAGGAAGAACCTGGAAGGTGGTGGGGGGGGGGGGGGCGTCCGTCCCGAGGCCAGAGGTGCTCTGCGCTCTCTGGACGTTTCTAATAACACGTGCAGATAATCAGTGTGGCAGGAGAAGATGAGGCACGGGGATGTGGGAGAGGTGACCTCTGTCATGGTCTGTGTTTCAACTTATGTGTGTAATCCCTGCACACCCCAACACCACAAAATGTGACATGAAATATGACTTTTAGTTAGAAAAACAGTCCCATTGATGTTGTTGTGAAGCTGCAGCTTGTGCTGTGTTTGTCGTCGGCATTAGCTTCATCAGTTAGCACAATGTTGGCACCGCAGCCTGCAGAGGAGCTAATCACATCCAGCTAATGATCTATTATAGATCAACTTGTTTACAGCAAATCTACTCTCTGACCTAACCAGCCTCTCACCATCTGTTTCCCTATATGACATTGCCCCAGAGTGTGTGTGTGTGTGTGTGTGTATATATATATATATAGTATGTGTGTTGTGTGTGTGAAAGCGTGGTGTATTTTCCCTCCGCTCACTCCAACGGCTAATAACTCAAATCGTGTGTGTGTGTGTGTGTGCAACTAGAGGATAAATGCTTGTAATACTGAATCCAACTCATTTAGGTTAAGTATTTAATGATTTTGTGTGCAATTACACAGCTGAAACCGCATCTGTGTCCATTGTGTCCCAAACACACTTTCATGCACACACTAATGTTGTTATTCAGTTTTCCTGCCTTCGTCCTCATCACCGACCTGATTGGACTAATGAATGGAGCTCGATGGACAGTAATGTGTCTGAATAGGCCACTTGAATTATTAGCCATCTGACATGGGAGGGACGTGTGCAAAGGAGGAGGGGCTGCTTTATTAGTTTTCATATCGCAGATGATGGCCATGTTTGTAAAACGTCTCACTGATTAATCAGATTTGACGATCCTGATTCAGATACAGCCTAGAAAATTGTGAATGATGCCCACCGGATATATCTTTAGTCCGTCCTACAGTCCAAAACTCTCAAGTATTTGATTTACAGGAAGCTGAAACAAGCAATGTTTGATTTTTGCCTGTTAAAGACTCAAACAATTGATTTATTATTGTCATTATATGATACAGGACGTCACAATGAAATGTTCACGAGTTGTAGCCACGCGACACACAGAACATGTTTAAAGCAAGTATTTAAATTAGAATAAAATAGAACAAACTATATAAAAGTAGCACTAAAGAAATAAATAAAAAGGAAAACTAAGTAATATATTCTTTCTATTTGTCTAAAGCTATAATCTATATTTTTATATACTACTCGCAGCGACAAAATATATGTTATGGCATTTATATCTATGTTTTATTTGTAGTTCTTACAGATGTGTATCTGTAGTAAAAAGCTATTATGATGTTCTAAACCTGACGAGAACTCGCTGATCTAGAAGATACGGAAAGCAAATTGTTGATTAATTTAATGGATTAATGAACTAATTGTTTCAGCACTAAGTACATTTCTATTTTGCATTGATTGTTAATTAGAAGCTGATATACTGAGTTAATGAGCTGAGTCTCCATCATTAAATTGCTCTGCGATTGTACAGTTCTACTGCACGCACATTATACAGTGATGTTACGGGAAAGCTCAGCCCGCTGCCCTTCATATAAACTGATGGATGCTGCTGTCAGGCGCTGTTTTGTACTTGTGAGGCTTGCAGATATGTAATATAGCACAAATCCCACTTTTCTACTCCAGGCTTTGATGTTGAGTCAATAACTATCTAATAAGGTGTGTTGGAAGGAACACATATGTTGATGGGTGCAGGAAAAATCTGCGGTTGAGGCTTTTTTTTTTTTTTACTCTCCTCCCAAACACCTTAAGGCTGAGAGTGATGTAGGCTCTCCATGGCAACGGCAAGTACTGAATGTCAGTAATGTATATATCAGCGAGCTGGATGGAAAGCAGGTTTACCCCTAAAGAAGCTGAAAAACACCAACAATACAGGGAGGAAAACACTTTCAGGTCATCATGGCCACCGCATAACAACACGGGTAAATTATTAATAACTGACTGAAGAATTATAATAACGATAGTCCCTTTTAAACCATCCTTATCGCTTTGAGAGCTCTGTCTGCACAAAAAGGACGGCGACAGGCAGAAAGGAAGAAGTGACGTAAGGTATGAATGTCAAGGGAGGGTAGATGGAGATCAGAGGAGGAGGAGGCCTGTGGAGGAGAGAGCCACAGGTGAGAGGGCACAAGCCTCGCAGCGCTGAGTTAATCACTCCTTCTATTTCTCTGTTAGATCCCGGGAGGAAGGAAGGAAGGAGGGAGGATAGAGGAGGAGGAGGAGGAGGAGGCGGGGAGGTTGGAGGGAGCAGCTGGCCTTGCGGCGGCCACAGGGAAAAGAAAGCTGATTATTTGGCTCTGGCTGTGACTTTTGGGGAAGAGAGCTGGAACATGTGTGCAATTTCGCTCCGTGTTTGTGTGTACACGGGAATGTTTATGCACATTTATGAGAGAGCGGGGTTATGACTTTCTGGGTGCCATGGGAGCACACGTACCCGTGCATGTGTCATGTTCACAGATGCGGAACAGGACTAGTGTAACCACCACTGGTGTGTTTGCACTGCGGGAATGATGAACGAGCCGGGTTGATATTTGTGTTGCGGGCCTGAGAAATACGAGGCCTGGAGCTCCCCTGTCACCCACATCCTTCACTCCTCCTCCTCCTCCTCCTCCTCCTCACCCCTCCTTCACTCTCTCGGCCTCTCGGGCATGTGTGATTTATGAAGAGTTTACCCTCTCCCTTTATGAGTGTGCATAAATAATAATGTGGCCTTTCACCGTGCATAACCCGGCACCGCAATACCTCAGCTGGTGGCTCGCTTTTTTTTTTTCTTTCTTCATGTGTGCACACTCCCAGTTGGTGCACACATGCTCCATCACTGTGGCTGATGCGACAGATGTGTGTGTGTGTGTGTGTGTGTGTGTGTGTGGACACACAGAGAGAATTATAACTCAACCCTTTTCTCTGCCATAAAGAAGCTTTTTACCTTTTTGGCCGTGTGGAAGAACAATATGTAACAAATGCTTTTTCTCTGAAAACCTTTGCTTAAGTTTTGTGTGTGTGTGTGTGTGTGTGTGTGTGTGTGTGTGTGTGTGTGTGGGGTCATCTGTGGGTGGAGCATATAGGCCTCTTTTCCTGGGAAAACGGATTTCTCGCCATAAATTGTTTAGTTTAATAAAGTTTGATTTCAAACACATAACTGTCCAAATGTAATCATAGATACAGAAGATACAATCTCTGAGGTGGAACAACACAATGCAATTCATATGGAATTATTTGATGCTCAGAATATCACAATCTTGTATCCTTATTTGTGCATTTGAGGCATTACCTGTTGAATGTCGCTCTGATTTGTTAAGAGGTCCGCATGTCGCATTGAGACGTTTTAAACCAGTTGAATTTGCACTTTACTTGAAATATTTAGTAAAATAATTGGGAAGCACTTGCTCGACACAATATTTTGCCACGCAGTTTGTAAGCTGCCATGAAAAGTAAGTAAGAAAATCTTGAGTATGCAAACACACAGACTAAAATATACATCGTGAAATGTGCCAAAAGTTGGGTGACTTTCGGCAGTGCACATTTCACGATGTATATTTAGTCTGTGTGTTTGCATACTCAAGATTTTCTTACTTACTTTTCATGGCAGCTTACAAACTGCTATCTCTATCCCTGTGAAATAAGTAGAATATGTTTTTGATCCGTTACGTATTGAGGCAACTCCTCCTTGATATTGGACAGCATTTAAATTTTTCTGGCCATGTTTCTCTCACTGCTATTTATAATTTGTGGAAGCAGTGTTAGATCTGGGTCATCATTTTCTGAATTTGCATGAATGCAAATGCTTACACCGCGGCACCAACAGACTGAGGATTTTACTTTGGTGTGTTGGTGTTTAGATCAGTCTGTCAGAAGCTTCAAAGAGACATTATGTTCAATGCAGAAGCACTAGCTGCTATTTGGAACTTCTGGCATCGCTTCAAACGGAAAGAAGGAAACATTTAAAGGTTCAAGTAGTGATGTCTCGCTATATGATTCATTATTTTGAAGGAGTCCCTTACCACAGGCTTGCCAAGTTGGATTGTGCATCAGTTTGTGTGCTTCAGTTCATGAGTGGGAGACAATGTGTGTGTGTGTGTGTGTGCAGGCCCAGAGCCAGGTGTGTGTGTTTCTGAGAGGTAATACCCCACATCTGGTAGTGCGCTGTATAGATTCAGACTGGAAATGGAAGCAGGATTAGCCCTGCTCTCACCGGTAATACAACCAATTTTCTCCCCGTTTAAATAACACAGGCCAAACATTCCTCTGGTGGCCACATACGAAGCGTCCGTGTGTGTGTGTGTGTGTACACTATGTGTTCTTGAACATGAATTAGTTTTCTGGTACATGCTTGAGTGCATGTAAGTATGTCTTAGTGTGTGTGTGTGTGTGTGGTGTTTGCCTTTGGTCTTGTTTGTGCTATACTGAGTAGGTGCATCCCTGTGTTATGCGAGTTGTTCATTATTAAAGGAGAAATGTACTTTAAATCACTTCAAATAAATATATATATATATATATATATATATATATATATATATATATATATATATATATATATATATATATATATATATATATATATATATATATATATATATATATATATATATATATATATATTATATATATATATTATATATATATATATATATATATATATATATATATATATATATATATATATATATATATATATATATATATATATATATAATATGTATATAAGAAGTGGACGTAGTCACCGTGACGTTGGTTTGTAGCATTTTGGTCGTCGCCATCTTGGTTTTTGACACGAGAGGGCGGAGCTAAGTCTCAACACTTACACCGTGATGATGACCTTTCCATCACAAGCCAGCCCTGCCCTAAAACTTGCTTTATCGTCTATTTTAGTCTCAATGGGACCATCATTTACAGAATGAACATTGATTTGAATCTAGCGATCGAGACGTGAGGTAATAAATCAAGATCAAAATCATAGACTTCTATACAATCTGACTTCTTTTTGCAGCCAAGACCCCCTGCTGGCTATTACAAAGAATGCACGTTTAAGGCACTTCTGCTTTAAAAAAAACAACAAACACAGCTGTATGTTAGAATAACCAGCCAGCAGCTGCAACTTCAACATCACAGCAGAGTATCACAAATTACAATTAACTGCTAATCGATTTCAAAAGGCAAATAACCGTCTTGTTTCAAATTAATTGCCATTTCTCACATGATGCCATGGATATCAAGAGCCAAAATTGACACTTCACCCCTCCGTACCTGTGCACTGTCAATATTCATCATGCTTTACAACCATGGAGAAGCCCATTCTCTACACATCTTATCGGCTCTTTGTTGAACAGTATCTGATTCGTACATTGTGGGGATATTTTCTGTCTGGGAACGCTCAGCTTTCCAGTCTCTTCACACCTCAGCCGCTTGAAATTCAGAGAATGAAAAACACCAGATGCACAAATCTTAGTACTCGTACAGTATGGAGACATTTTTTTTTTGTATGCACAGTTCCATCAGCTGAATGTAAACTGCAGTTTAAATCCTTTCAGCTGTAATGGGTTCAGAAACGTATACACAAAGTCAGATCGTTGCGGAGTGAAGGCTTTCATTCCCCGCCGTCGAGTCAAGACACTGAGAGTGGGAGGGTTATTCTCTGTGATTTCAGATTTTAGCGCTTGAAAAAGCAGGTGTTTAAAATAGTCTTCGTAAACCTGTACTTTCATAAAATAAGTGTGAGTCAGAAGATCTGTGTGTGTGTACAGTATATATGAGTGCTTGTGTGTGTGTGTGTGTGTGTGTGTGAGAGATGATTGGGTTACCATACTACTGTCAGGATGCTGCGTGCTCCTTCTGAATTATGCATCTCTCGTTCAAAGAAAGAATGAAGAATAGCGTGAGTGGGAGAAAGCGGAGGAGAGGGGGGGGCAGTCGTAAGATAAATGACAACAGCACAAAAGCAGAGCATCTCAATAGACTGGTACCACACACACACACACACACACACACACACACACACACACACACACACACACAGCAATGCTAGACAGCGATGAGAGAGGAGAAGAGAAATGGGTTGATTAGTACCAGCGGATGAAATAGGGAAGTGTGTACGTTTATTTGTTTGTGTGTGTGTGTGTGTGTGTTGCTGATGCTTATGTAAAGACTAGAGGCGTGAGTGGTAACAGCATGCAGTAGTGTTCGACTAAAGCAAGGTGGCACTGTTCATCCTCTAACTGTAAAAAGTATGTGTCTGAGATTGTTTCCACATACTGTGTAAAACCATTTGTTTTTGTGGTGTGTATTTTTAAATAATGGCATTATACAGTGCGTGAACATCCCTGATTGGATATACATATATATGAGTGTGTGTGTCTGTGCTGCATCCCATACAGGATATGCTTCATTTGGCTAATTAATTCTTAGCAACTACATCAATTATTAAAGACACTCAAGTGTTCCATCTTTGAGTTGCAACATGTAAACACCCTTTACTGTTTACGGCAGCTGAGATCATTTCATATCCTGGTAATTCAAAATTCAAAAACTATGACCATGATGCATGCAAACTCTGTATCTGATCTCAGTAATGGTGATCATAATGATGTGTAAGTTTATTGATCACAGTAAAGAAATCCTTTTTTCTCCTACCCTCTCGTGACGGGGAGGTTAAAGGTCAGGCTTGGCTACAGCCTGGAAAATAGGAAGTCTAGCGCAAGGTCACTTCCCTGACTGTGTTGCCCACCCGTAAACCGCTAACGTCAACTAGCTCTCCGACTGCCAATTTCCACACGGAGTTGTTGTTCACAATGTAGCATTATCAGGGAAAACGGCATGTGAACAATGGCTTGATACTGTTTTTCTAAAGCAGTTTGATGACTATGATCAAGTCCTAGATCTTACACACTTTGATGCTGTAGAACAGCAGCTGCTAGAAGTCACCCGCTCTGGTGTTTTGGGTTCATTTTGTTGTTTGATGGTTAATTCATATAACATACCTTCTTATCATGCCGTAGCAAGAAAATCACAGGTGTAACGTATAACATTATTACTGGGTGTGACAATTAATTCAGTCGAAAAGCTTTTTCCAGTTTCAACCGCATCTCCGGTCTCCGTCAGGGGATGGAGTTCGCTCAGTTGTCATGGAGTTGTTAGGGAAGTGCCCCCTTAAGATTTAGTTCAACATCTGGAGCAACAATACAGTGTCAACCAGGGACTACTTCATCTTACATAATAGCTTTGAATCTGTCCCTTCAGTGTTTTTGAAGGTACAGCTGTGGCATTCAGCAGAATGAGTCGTAACTAATAGCAGGGTTGGCGGTTTGATGCCCGCTTTTTAAATCCGGCATCGTTTACATCCATGTTAACGAGCTTGCAGTCGTTACGTGACATGCATGTTCGGAAAGGAAGTTAACTTCCATTTCGGCAAAGTCATTTGTGTATGTGTGGCTGGGTTTATGCTTTTCTTTCTATGAAATTGAGTAAAATAAGTGTGCTTTTGTGTCTTGTAGGCCACATATATTCCAACATGTTATAACTCTGCACCCTAGGCACAGTGTTTATCTCTCCCTCTGCTTCACAAATGTTATTGTATATGGCTTTCATGTGTGTCATGATAATCGCTTTGGCTTTGCAACACACAAACACACACACACACACACACAGTCTTCCAAAGCCAGTCTGGTCACGTTTGATACACACGCTGCGTTGTGATTTACAGACGATCATAACATGACAATGTGAAGGGTTCAGCCATTTGTATTTGGCACGGGTATCAGTGTGTGTTTGTGAGCGTGTGTGTGTTTGTGTGTCTTATGTAAATGAGACAAAGGGGTCACATTATTCAGCAGTGGTTGACATGCAGGCTCCCCAGGTCCATATCAATATCCCCCCACAGACACGACAGGAAAAATAAGGCGATTTGTTTCCTAGAATACTAATCAGTCAGGAGGGATGGAGAGAAGTGTGTTAAGTAAACACATTGTGAGCCAGTTGTTTTCTTCATCCTGGGACACAGGGTCCTCCAAAAGAGCACGTTGGACTGAATTTCAAACTTCTATGTGCTTTTGAAAAATAAGCTTTTCCCAAGTTTCCTCTCCTAGTATTTCACAGTATTAGTGTTTTTAGTCTCTTCCGGCTGAAAGCTTGAATCTAATTTGTAATGAGATGTCTGAAACCAGCTTCTTTAGCAGTACATTAAGCCAAGACGTTCTGTAACAACAGGGGACGAAGCTTTTCATATTTAAGGGGTTCGTTCACTCAAATTACAACAAAACAAAGCATTTTCTCTCTTACCCTTAATTGTTTTGATGGATTACTGAAGAGGCCAACCGGACACGGCCCAGGGGCCCAAAGTATCAGGGGACCTTGACCTTGACCTACAATATACCACTCAAAGAGACCAGACCAACAGGAAGAAACTTAAAACGACTACAAAGAGACACACAACTACTACAAGCTGCAGAACAAATAGAAAAAGGCATGACCACAAAGAGATGCAAAGTGACAACAGGCTAAACAACGAGAGGTGGTGGGGCTTTTTGCATGTCTGTGTGTCAAGATGCGCCCATACCCTTAGTGACATCTAGCCATGCCGATAGATTTAGGTTTAGTTTGGTAAACTATAGACATCACTTGTACCATTTGTAAGATTTCATGTTCTTCTTTTCTTGTATCGGCTGCTTTGGATTCAAACTGTCAGATCTTTAACCCTGGACTGAATTTTCAATGAGATCACTACAAACCACGTCTGCAGGCAAAGCCCCTCGATTAGACGTCACCTGATAGGGTTACGTCACCTTAGGGTTAAGTTAAAGGTCATGGGTTACGAGGCATGTGTTGAATGCAAAGTCCTCATCACCACTTCTCTAAACTTTAGCCTGTTCCAAATTAAGCAATGGATGATTCATTTTGTTGATACTTTTGTGTTTGATGGAGTGATGAGTTGAAGCAGCAAGGCGGCCGTCATTTGCATCACTCCCTGTCAGCCATAAAAAAATAAACTCCCGGAAAGCAAATCATCATCACCTCTCCACACATTCAAAGAAGTTGTTGTTGTTGTTCAAAACGAATAAATCGAGTAGCTCATCTCTGTGTCTCTGTGTGTGTGTGTGTGTTTGTGTGTGTGTGTGTGTGTGTGTGTGTGTGTGTGTGTGTAAATCACATTACGCTCCGAGACTTCTTCTTTGATTGATGCTGTCAGCGAGTTTGGAGAAAGAGACGGAGGCTTGGGACGGGAAGGAGATAAGGAGAGAAAGAGGAAAGCAGATAAAGAAGAGAGAAAGAGCTCAAGAAGCATCCATCAAGCGGCCAATCAGATTGTTTTTCCTGGTGTACCGTCTTTTCTTCTCTCTCTCTTCTCGGCATCTGCCAGCCCATCAATTCCTCATCTTTTCTTTCCCTCTCTCTAATGCTCTCATGCACACAAATGCAGCAAAAGAAATCTCCTTTGCATGGCGTCGACTAGGTGTCATGAGGATATTGAATCACGGGAGGTTGAGAGGCGGCGTCACAGCGTGATGGATGATACATATTTTGTCGCCTCCTCCGTGCTTATTGTTTACACACTTTTTAAATACTCACAAACACACACACGCTGCCCGCGAGCTCCTTTTGTTGTTAATTGACGTCTTCTACTCGTCTATTGTTCTATTTCCATCCCTCGTTCCATTGTGGTTATTGCTTTTCATTAAGTGGTCATTTCCTTCGCCGGCACCGTCTAATGAGAGCGTCACGCCACCTCGCGCCCATTTATCAAACCACGTAGCCGCGATGGCACGGCCCCGCACTCAACACACACACACACACACACACACACACACACACACACACACACACACACACACACACACACACACACACACACATATTCCCCTTCGCTCTATCTGCCATCATGTCCCTGTCTCAATTAGGATTGTTTGTCGTTCCTCTGCCCTCCATCCTCTTTTCATTTGGCGCACCCCCCCGTCTCATCGTGGCAGCCGTGTCATTGTGTTTGACAGCTTCTCATTCTCGTGTCAGATCTCATTTGACTGCTAATTTCATACACGCACACCTCGCCACGTGTGCTAACTCCTCCGAGCCGACCTCCGGTGGTCAGATTTTTTTTCCCGTAACGAAGAAAGTTATTGTGTTGCTGAAGTGGCATCTGCTGTTGCGTTGTGCACCGTAAGAGGTTTGAACTGTGAATCCACCTCTGTTTGCTTGTCTCACACACACACACACACACACACACACACACACACACACACACACACACACACACACACACACACACACACACACACACACATCTACACATTTGGCAGAATGAAGCCGGTTGCATCCCCACTGTTGGCAAGATAAATCACTCTGTGATCATGGCACATTGGAGACGTGTATATAACCTGGCTGAGTGTTTCCAGCTTGTTCACATGCCAGAAATCTCATTGTTCAGATTGTCACGCTCATCTTGAGGAGCGCTTGTTCTTTTCAGATCGTGTGCACATTATGATTGATGATTTATAATATTTAGGACACGGTTTGACTCTGTTTCTCTTCCAGCTTGTGGCGGTGTTTGACGCCCAGCGCGGGAGAACGGACAGTCCCCGAGAGACCATGTCCAACGGCTACTCCAGCGCCGCCCCCAGCCCTGAACCCCTCCACTACTTTGGCCACCTGCAGTACGAGGAGCCAATCAGAGGAGAGATTGAAGTCAACGAGGCCATCCTCAAAACCAGTATGTCAGATGTGCATTTAATGTTTCAGCAGAAGTATCTGCAGAAATCTCAAACACACAACAAACTAAAGCAATGCTCAATCAACACTTTGCCATTTTGTGTGTGCGTGTGAGAGTGCATCACGCTGAGACAGAAGGAGGCGCGTGACTGTGTGAGAGAGAAAGTCAGAAAGTACAATTATGGAACAGCTGTACACTGAACCTGCTGTGTAAAGAGAGATTTTTTTTTCCTTGCCTGTAACTTGATTGCGTGTGAAAACAGATGCAGTGTTGACGCAGCGTTCTCTCCCGCCGTCCGCATTTGACTTATTTTGTTCTTGTTTTCACACTTCGCCCAGACTGAGAGCAACAAATGTAGCGCTTCAGGGTGTTTAATATATTGACTATTGAGGACTGAAGAGCGTTTCACAAAAAATGTACACAACATATGTCTATACTCACGTCTGCCACTGCTTTATATTTGACCGTGAAGTCACATTTTGGTATGGAAGAGTCTATTAACTTTGACTGAACAACAGGATATTAATAAGAGCCACGCAGCTCCTTCATTTAGTCTTTCTCTCCACTTTTATCTTCCTATACTGACACAAACGTCCCTCTGAGCACCATTAAGGTGATGGATATACTCCGATTCTGTTCCTGACATAGTAAATATCTTGATAAATGAAAGCTTAACTCATTCTGTTGTTGTCATTTTATAGTATGAACAAGCCTACCCAGGGTACGCAGTGTGTGTGTGACCCTCGTGACCACACTTATTCTACGCCTCCTCTTGTACACTTGTGAGTTTTGTGTGTACTTGAAGTAACAAAGTACTGCACTGTCCTGCGGGGAAATTGTGACTTCGGGGTTAGGGTCGGCTCAGAAAAAACAGGCAAAACACTTCTGAGGTTTGTTGGCGGTTCAGTGAGTTGAGCAAGGTCACCTCCATAATGCAGATACTGGAAGATAAGTGAGAATGACACTTTGACAAATAGGGATGTTGTAAAAAATACAGCTTTTAAATAAGCAAGGAACTGCATTCAGGAAATAAATTGAACAAGGTACTGGGTCACGGTGCATCTCCTGAGGGAAACATCATCACGAGACAAGTCAGTCAGAAGCCTCTGGGGAAATGTCTGCTGTCTGGGCGGCATTTTGTTCTGGCTATGAATTCATTTTACTGTAAATAATCTACAGTAGAGCATGATTTTTTCTATTTCAGTGCCTTGCATTGATTCTCGAATGCCACCAGCACAAGATAAAGGATTCAATGAGCCGGGATGGGTCTGTCTAATCACTGGGACACCCTCTCTCCATCTGTCAAACAGTGTGACTCCACCATACACACACCTGCCCTTTGCCATCCCTCTGCCCTCTGCCCCATAATCTGCCCCCTCTCCACTCCACACTCTACTATTCAGCTTCAACCACCTGCCACCCAGCCCACCACCCGGCCCTCTAGACCCTGACCCATCGCCCTCCACCCCCACCCGACACCTTCTCTGTCCCCTCCCATTCCGCCCCGTCTCTGCATGGCTTCCAGCTCTAACTAGATTAGCACTGTAGCCTGTTAGCATGCCCAGAGTCCAGCCGAGCATGAATGGACTAATTCCAGCCCCCCATCCTGTCTGTAACCCAGTGGGACCTCTTCCTGCCTCCAACCCCCAACCTGCTCTGCAGCCCTGTTGAACCCTGACTAACTTAGTTATGATGTGACCCTGTGACGCCCCTCATACAGAGCCAGACTCATGCAATAAGGCCGCTTTTGTCATCTGGAGACACACACACACACACACACACACACACACACACACACACACACACAATCACACACAATCACACACAATTTGACAAAAGAACCCCAGCATGCAAGTTAAACAGCCGAAAAACCCATCACCCATCCACTGCTGGGAAGATTTCAAGAGAGTGTGTGTGTTTGTGTGTGTGTGTGTTTGCGCTCCCTTTTGCTGTAACAAGATCAGTTGTTAACTGGGTGTTGCATCACATTTAGTATGCAGACTGTTCGTAATAACATCAGTTTTGGAGACTTTGACAAAGGGATGAAGCTAGTCAAACCTGGTAGATTTCAATATGTTTTAAATGTAGAAATGTGTGTGTGTGTGTGTGTATATATATATATATATATATATATATATATATATATATTAATTTTTTTAATAACTATTTGTATTCAAATGTATGGTGGTTACTGACCACAACCTGTAACAACAGCAAATAAAACGTTAAAAGTCATAATAACAATAATAAATAAATATATATATATATATATATATATATATATATATATATATATATATATATATATATAGTAGTCACATGTTGTTGGAAGCACTCTTTGCTGGTAGAAGCTTTGGGGAAATGAGCCCTGAGCTTATCCATATGCATGAAATTCAACACATTACAGAACCGTCACACAATGTTACACAGACCCACAACTAATTTGAGGGTAACGTAACATATAAGAAGGGAGGCACAGACTAAATGGGACGGTATAGACTAGAAATGTCAAGCAGAAAAGTGGATGTAGAATAACGTTTTAATTGCAAATGGCTTTGACTGCGTTTTGACTCTGTAGCTTCTCCTCCATTCATATGTGATTGGAAACCTTTAGACACTTTTATGTAGAGTATAACTGGCATGCCTAACCTTTCATGACAATGTATGGCATGTCAAGCTAAGACGAGTCGTGACTTTTCTATAAGCCTCTAAACAAAGGGGGTGAAAGTCCTGCAGGCTGTCATGTATACAGTATGTAAACACTTTAACTGGGTTATCAGTCAAATTAAAGTCATCATTAGAGTCAACGCAGCCTGATGGCTGTATTACACTTAACTCAGTGAGACTCGCAGCTTTGGGATCATAAGATGCGTCATGTAGTCGACAACATCCTTCCAGACATTTATCAACAAATCATGTAAACTGGGGGGAAAATAGGTCACTGCAAATCATGTGAATGCTTAAATCACAGTATCACCTTAATCTGATTACTCCCAATAATCTGGTTATAGTGTGCGTGTAATCGCAGTGAGTGGTGGTGGACAAGACACGACGTAATTCGGTAATCAGTCAGGCATCAAAGTGTTTGTGTGGCAGGTTGGACTGCTTGTTTGAACAGGGTGATTGGTCTTCACACTGCCCCAGTGGGATGATTAGACCTGCATTGATCCGCTGCTACACGGACACACGCACACGTACACACACACACGCACACTTCTAGGAAGAGACTCCTTATCGCATCATCCCATGAGCAGCCTGAGCCGGGCTGCTCTATCGATTGGCAGAGAAACAAGACCACCCTGGCCTGTGGCATGAACACACACACACACGCGCATGCACGCACGCACGCACGCACGCAGACAAATATAAATATAAAAAGTACACAGACTCCATACACGCATGCTTGCTCATGCAAACTCGAAGGCAAACAAAGGCACTTACACTGATTAACATGTGTACCCATACACACATACACACAGTCTCACACAGTCAGAAAGAAACATGATGCATCCTTGTTTTCATCCTGGCTCCGGCAGTGAACCGCCGAACGTTCACACAACTGAAAACAAGAGGAAAGTCTTAAAATAAACCTCAGTGTTCCCAGAATTGCATAAACAGCGTAAACAGGCGGAGAGTCAGAGGAGGATAAACACAGAAGTGGAAGTTCACAAGGCCTCTTCAGGGTCTCTCCAATAACACGAGTCTCTACGGAAAGATAAGGGAGGAACATAGCTTGTGTGTGTGTTTCGATGTGTTACCATCTATATTCTCTGGCCTTGAAGTGGTCGTTGAGATGAGTTTGGTGGGTGACGTGTATTTAAAGTTGCAGGGTACCTTGTGGTTGTGGCTGTACAGTCAGCGTCAAATTAGCAAACCTAAAATACATCCAAAGTTATAGTGCTTCCACCTCCTCTCCACCCTTTTGGCAGGAGACTGCATGTTAAAGTCAGAAAATGTCTGTGATCTTAAAATAAACAAAAAATTCTGCTCACAATGCACACAGGGCATGAATAATGTTCGGCTTCTGAGAGCTACAGATGCCACACTGCTGCTTTAAGACCAAGTCTCTCTACATAACTTCCACAGAGGGGTTTTGATTTGAATAATTATCATTTTATCAAAGGCAAGACCTGTTTTAGATCCGAAACAACTTGGTCAAATAGTGCTTTTAGATTTAATAATGTATCATCAAAGTGTCAAAAAATTAATTTCTGTACCTAAAAAGTGAAAGTAAAGTGCCTTTTAAAATGTAGTTCTTTATAACATCCAGCAGGGGGCGAATCCACTGGTTACAAAAAAGAGATTATATGGAAGTCTATGAGAAAATGATCCAACTTCTCACTTGATTTATTACCTTCTAAACATTTTCTTAATGAGTTTATGATCTCAATCTCTAGTTCCAAGTCTTCTTTAATACAGCATGATGTTTATTTAGAAAATGATGTTCCCATTTAGAGTAAAGCAGACGATAAAGTAGTGTATGCTTAAGGATGTGGCCACCTTGTGATTGACAGGCTGCTACCACACAGGTTTTCATGAGTAGCTTTGACCTTAAAGCCTTCGTACTCAGTTTCACGAGAGCTAATCTTAGTAGGACATTTCTAGTATGTCAGATACACTCGTGTTGTGTAAAAAAATAGAACTACAAGAAGTACAGTACCAAAATGTTAAATATCATCGCATTCCTCTAAATAAACATCCCAGAGATGTATAATGAATACTGTGGTCATGGATATAATACTGTACATCAGTAGTGCAGTTGGTTGCGGGTGCAGATGGGTACATTGTCCTACTTGTCAGGCATGTAAGAAAGTATTAACGCACACTAACCCAGTCACCTTTAATTAGTAATGGCTCTGAGCCAATCTTGTTTATAACCGTCCAAACAGTGGCTGACCTAAGGGAGTTAAAACTGTCACTCATCAATATATCTGACCCTCTGTGACACCTCTTGACCCTGCGGAGGTCAACGTAGGTCAGAGATCAAAGCTAGTGACCCTCAGGTTCCTTCACATGGCCGGGCTCCTGGGGCTCTAAGTGGTGGGAGGATTGATGGACTCGGATTTGACTCCGATGGATGAATGGAGGATTTATTGGGTCGACCGCTGGGTAATGGACTCTGACTGTGACCATGGCGCGGCCTTGGTCACGTCACAAAGTTGCATCGTTGACATTGTGGTGTCACAATTTGAGGCGATTATTTGTCGAGCTTATTCTGAAACCTACAGACCAATACAGTCCATCATTCAGTATCTGTGAAATCTACAGGATCCAGGTGCTGTTATTTAGTCCAGCTGTAGTGAAGGTACTTAATGTACCTATTGTCCTTGTCTGATTTTAACGTTGTGCAATTCATCACTATGTAAGATAAGTGTCAACTTTTATCCCCATATTGTGGGAAAGCAGACCGGTTTAAAACACATGTGGGTGTTAAAACCTGATACATGCTGTGTACATGTGTGTGTGTGTGTTCTTATCTGCATCCACGTCCTGTGAATGTTCCAGACAGGTGGCTACGAAGAGCAAAGAACCGTCCATTAAGTTTTACTGCTTTCTATATGTGTTCCCCTCCGAACTTATAAACCGTCACATGTGTTGGTCCGGGAAATGTAAAGACGTAGAAATAGTGCTTCCTGAGGTTGTGTTGAGTGAAAGTAAAAAGTTGTCACACAAACCTCCATAGCATCCTAAGAGATGATTCAAAGGAAAGCTTAATAACATTTAAAGGAACCCTGCCGTGTTTGACCTATTTTAAATACACACACGATTAATAGATAATCAGATGGAGTTGGAGCGCTGTTTTATGTATTTAATGTATTTTTCTGATGCCTTTTGATGCTCTGAGAAGATACCTTTTTATTATTTTGGTTTCTGTGTTAAATCAAAGCACATTTCACCGTTACAAATCATATTGTTCTCTGTGTAGTTTCTGCATGATGTCTGCTTTCTAAATCAGATTAGACCGGATTGGGTTGATTTCCTCAGTAAAGACTTGAGCCCTGATATTTTGTGCTTTTCGACACCTTTGCGTTCCCTCACATAGTGATAGCGAGTCAGCATTGTGACTTTCCACTGAAAGTGTGAAACACAAGCAGACGGATAACTAATCATTTATGCTAATCATTAAAGATTAGTAGTCAGACGAACCTGAACACAACATGTGGAGATCGTTTGAGCAAATAAAGGATGTTTGCTCGTGTGTCTGGGATGGTTGGAATGACCATTTCTCATCTGTCTGCAATCACAAACCCTACAAACGCACACACACTCGCACACTGAGACCCCTGCCCGCTCCTTCTTCCCTACTTGCTCTCCTCCTCTGCTCTCTCTATTCTGACCACGTTAGACCAGGACCCTGTCACTGACCCGACAAAGAGAGATTGATTACAGGAAAGAAGAGAATTTTGTTTGCCTCCCCTTTCTGTGTGTCTCCGTTTTCGAGGTTTTCTCCCTCCTTCGATGTCACTATCTCCCCGCTTCCCTTTTTGTTTGTCTCGCACCTTTTTTTTCTTTTTACTCTCCCCTGTCTTTATTTTCTCCTCTGTCGAGTCAAATTTGGAAAACACCAAGCTACGGGTTTACATCCACAAATAACAGTCTGCTCCCTTTGGGGGGGTGGATATGAAAAGCAAGAGGCAGCAGAAAGGTCCAATTTAGATTCCTTTTGAATTATTTTGTTGTGGCTTCAGACCTGCCCATGTTACCGCTCCCTCTCCCAGCTCCTTTGGGCAAGTGTGTGTGTGCGTGTGACTGTGTGTGTGTGTGTGTGTGTGTTCCGGGAACAGCTAGTCATATGACAATGTACACTGTTGGTGCGGGTCTTGGGTGTATTGCTGAAAGCGTTGGGTGGTTGTCGGTCCACTCTAAGGGTTTGTGAGTCGTCCTGAAATTCATTACGATACACATACACCATACAGGGACGGGTTTGTTTGTATTAGATGTTATTCATGTCCTTTTCTATTAGCTTTGCTCAATCGGGAGTCTGTTTTCGTTTTTCAGGTCCCAACAGACAATCCTACATTTTCTGTTTTTGAGTGCTTTGGTGTCAAATGCTGTTGGAGAGCACAGAGAGCCTCGGGGTCTGTCTTACCCTCTGAGTCTCCCTCATGCTCATTTCAACAAGATTCAGGCCAGCTGCTCGGTATGAGAGTTGCCAAAAGACAGAAAAAAACTCTTGATTCTTCTTCTCTCACCTCCGGAGTTTGAGAAATCAAAACCGATATGGTTGCTTTGCAACAGTGTGTCAAAGAAAATACATTAAAGTGTCATGCAAGGGAACAACTGACTGACTCCAGCATTCACTTGCTGTATCTTTCTCCCCCCCCCCCCCCCCCCCCCAGACACTCCTCTGTTGGTGAGGAGCAGCAGTGACTCTGCATTGGTCCCGCGCCATGAGATGAGAGCCATGCCCCCACCTGATAACCATAGCAACAGGTCTCCTGAACCGGTAAGCATACTATCAAAGGAAGCAACTTTAAAAGCTGTTTTATATTGTGGCTTTTTAGAAACTACGGTGGTTTGATTAGTTGCTAATAATGCAAATCAGCCTAGTAGATAAATTGTACTCCAGTCTTTGTTATTTGACGAAATCTTCGATTTCCGACGCTATTTAATAGCTTTTTAAAGAACAAAGAAAGAGTAGTGTAGTGTGTCAGCAAAAAATGGGACAAAGCATTCAATTTCCAGCAGATAAACTCCTGCTGTTTCAAAGCATGTTTTAACCAAAGCAAGAGACGATGCAAAGATATGAAAAATATACAAAGAAAGTAAATAAATAACGGGAGAGATGAACATATCCCACTACTCATTATTCCTCTCGTGTGTAAAGACGGAACTCCCCAGTGAATATTCCTCTTGTGGTCCGGCTCTGCACCCCGGGGCTGCACTTTGCAAAGGGTCGGCTTTTCAAAGTGCTCTTCCTTCTTTTCCAAACAGGCTGCCATTAAGGAGGACTCTGTGTGCTGCCTTTTCTCGTCCCTGTGTGCGTGTGTGTGTGTTGGGGGGTGTGGGCAGGACAGAGGCTGTGTGAGGTAACAGTGGTACGCGTGTGTGAGAGGGGAACTCAGGCAGTCCTGTTGTTTCCTGCCGTGCTCGACACAGCGGTGACTAAGCAGAACGCGGGCTGCGAGTAAACACAATGACAAAGCCCGTATTTCAGACCTCGTACCATTCAAACAAACCAGAGTGGAAAGGCTCATTACAGAAGATTTAACATGTCCTTATAACTGTTTACAGAAACTACATCTCTGTGCTGACAGATGCAGCCCTGCTTCATGCCTCCACAGGCTCATTTAAACTCAGACAGTTATTTCACTCACTAGCAGATGTGGGTATGTTATTGTTTCTGTCTATTTACAATGTTTTTTAAGTGCAGTTCTGCTTTATTATATGGTGAATAAAGTAGGGACACAGCATATGATGTTTTCTGAGAACAAAGAGGACTTGTAGTGTGTGTGTGTGTGTGTGTATGTGTGTGTGTGTGTGTGTGTGTTTGCGTGTGTGTGAAGGGCTAGGAGGCCGTCACAGCTCTTGGGCATATTGAGTCCTGGGCCTGATGGACTTCCATTGATCAATACGCTATCACTTCATCCACTGTACTGCTCCCCCTCCCCCTTATCTACACACGCTCACTTACTCATAAACGCACACACTTACAAGTAACACACACACTTGTGTCCCTCTGTGTCTTGGAGGAGGTATTGAAAACTAGATAAAGTGTAATTAAGGCTGATACAGTGATAAATATGCGCCCTGCCCCTTTAATTGATTTTCCTGCCTACTATGGTGAAGGCCAAGGTTTGCCCTCTTCTCTCCGTCTTCAATTCCCACGTAGTCTTTGCACACAGTGCTCTTAGCGCTCCTGTCTTTATCAGACAAGCTAATGAAACCTGCAAAAGGCTGAGTCGTGCTAAACATGCAGTCGGCCCTTTAATTGATTGGGACTTCCTGCCATGTTGGAAGCTAATAAACGAGACGTTTAATGTTGCCTGCTAACAGCGGTATAGTCAATTCAGTTTTTTTTACTCTTCTTACCTCCATCACTCTCCTTTTTTCTAATCCTCGTTATGTTCCTTCATGCGCTCTTTCCCTCTCGCTCTGTCTCCCATATTTTTGGCGGATTTTGAACACCTCGAGGTGCAGTGATGCAATACATGTTAACACAGCAGAAAGTCGGCCTTTAATATGTTACACCGCCGTAATGTAAAGAGCTGACACCCTAGTCGAGATAAACTAAATTCAGCTGTTTTTCCGTACAGTGTGTGTGTCTCTCGTTGCTCGCGGCTGGACGCCGAGTGTATCTGTGTGTCCGTCCCTTGGGGGTTTTCTCGTAGGTGAAAGAATGTGACCACGGCAGTCAGTTGATGTAATGGATGTGATGAAGGTCAAGGAGCACTGGCGAGCACGCTGAAGCTGTGATCCTGCAGTGTGTGCATACATACAAACACTTTCTTACACACACGCTATTTCTCAAGCGCCTGACGTGTAGCAGGCGACTACGGCACCCAGAGGAAATACACGAAAGAAACACACACATCATTACTCACCCGTCTGACAAACACACACTAACACACTCGCACACAAACACCTCATCGCTCATACGTCTGCACACAGCCCCGTCATTCGCACATACCTCAAACTACAAACGGCACCTAGAAGTAAAACTGAAACACGGATGGCAGTGAGCAACACAATAACAGAGCAGACAACCTGTTAGTTGTGCTCAGACAGCTTTCACACTATGTGGAGTGTTCATCCTGGGACCACAAAGCCTGCCTCATTGTAATCACTCGGTGGGGAAAAGAACCGATTATACAAAACCGAATTTACATGTGCTCACTTCCGCCAAAAGAAAACTGCAGTTTTAAAGCTGTTTAAAGTGTTAAAAGGAGTTTTAAGACGTTATTGTCAGTTCAAGAAGTTAAAGTGTCACAGCACAGACGGGGTCTGGTAGAGCTGGGGGTTGTAGTAGAGTTTTAGTGCATTTACATTTTGAAATGTGTAGTTTATCGGGAAATGTATGTAGACGTTAGAGCAAGTGAAGCACAGTAATCACATCTGTGTGTGTGTGTGTGTGTGGCAATATGTTATGCAACACTGTAGATGTAGTCAAGCAGACATACCCTTTTATGCTACCACGTGAGCGTAGTTCCTGTAAAACTGGATGTGCAAGTGTGTTTTTGATGAGTGTGTACACGTGCCAGCCTTGTGTTCCTAAAAGGCTGTGTGCCAGTACCTTGCTCTGCGATCAGCATGTGTGTGTGTGTGTGTGTGTGTGTGTACTAAAGGAGGAGAAGCCTGTCTGTGGGAGCTAATGGCGTTGCGGGAAGATGCACAGCAACAATGGAGCCTCCAGCTCGTCTTTCTGCCCCCGCACACACATGCGCTCCATTGTGGGGTAATCTCGCACTGCCCAGATAAGTGGGTCACTATTTGTAAAGGCGTGCTCATAAATACACCATTCTCATGTTTGCAGCTCTGCGGCGTCGATGTGTGTAGGTGATATTTGCAGGAGACGTATGTGTGTTTTTAAAGCATGGATTTACTCGCTGTGTGACGGAGGGGTCCACCGGAGAATTGGGTGTGGTGGTCGGGGGGTTGCTAAGGAGCGGGTTGGTGGGCGGGAGCTTTTCAGCCATTAGTACTGGTGACACAATGAAAGTGACAAGGCAGAAGGACCTAATTGCACCCTTCTTGTCTTTAACGATTTGGGGCAATTGCTCTCCCCCACTCCTTGGCGTGTTAGAGCGTCCCGCAACAGTTTGACGACGCCGTTTTCTCTCTTGTCTTCCTACATTTCTCCCTCATCCTTTTTTTTTTTTGTATTCGTTTTCCCTGGGGGTTGTTGATTTCGCCGACTTAAAAATAGAGCCCTGCCTGACCATGGGGCAGGGATGGAGGGAGGGGGAGGGAGAGTTAGACAGATAGAAATGTACATAGAGTGAAGCAAGGACAGCGGCGTGCGGTCGGGAGCTCAGCGTCCCGCGGTCGTTCTCTCTTCGCTGTCTGCAAAGGTGATTGATGGCGGCGTTAGATTGTTTTGCTAATTGGCGACGGGCCTCCTCGTATTCCCTGTTTGTTTAGTGTGTGTGTGTGTGTGTGTGTGTGTGTAAACGTAGACACTCTTAATGTGTCACTTTAGCTGTATCATGTTGACTGAATGGGTTTGTTTGTGTTTTTCTTTTTTAAACAGGAAATCAACCATGTACTGAAAGGAGCTTTGGACCGGCTGCAAACAGACCACCCCCCCGCCAAGATGAGCCAAGTTAACTTCAGGTAAGAGTGTGCGTGTGTGTGTGTGCTGGTGTGTTTCTGGATGTCCTAATGGCAGCAGACAGATCATACTGTAGCTGTGTACGCTGCCGTGTTGGAGTCTGGGATTATCCTTCCTGTCTTTGTTTGACAGCCTGACACTGGATTAAACAGTTGGTGTGTGTGTGTGTGCGTGTGTGTGTGTGTGTGTGTGTGTCCCAATACGTGGTGGTGGGCTATAATCTGTATGTGGAGGAGCAGAGGTGAGTTTTGAACAGGGGTTGGAGGGAAGTTCCTGCTTACACTTATTGTAAAAGTTGAAATGACAACAAGGCAAGTTACTTGGATACTTTTGTAATGTAATAGATTACAGATATCTAGTTATCCAGTTAAACATGTAGGTAATTTAAATATTTTAATTACTTCATCAAAGGGATGTAACTTACATCACTTTTCTAACAAATGTTCTAATCTGGGCTGAAAAGTCCTGAAGTGATTGATAACTGTAATTTAAATAAAAATGTTCAGTAACTGATTACATTTATATTTATATGGTCATTTAATTACCATATAACATATAACCACATACTCCGTCACATGTAACTAGTTACTCACCAGCGCTGCTTGTGAGGCAGATTTCATACACAGGGTTGAAAGTGCTTTACGTTAGGACGTAGACACTAAAACAACAGAATCCAAAAAAGTGTCGAAGGATGTAAATACATCCCAAAATTCACTTTCCAAAAGCGTTGCTCTTCTAGCTTTTCGGTCCTCACGAGGCAAGGTCAGGAACATTACCATGTAAAGTAGTAGGGCTGCACCTAATGATTTGCATTATTGATTAATATGTTGGGCTTTTTTTAGGTTCATCAATCTCAGTCGGTCCCGCGGGGACGCCGGTGTTCCGCCCACCGTGAGAGCGAGGCGCACACGTACAGTATATAACCTAATGCAGTGATCCCGTGCAACATTTGCATAACAAACCTCAAGTTTAGTTCCGTCCCGCGCTCCTGAAGTACAATTATATTCGCCCGTCTTAATTATTCAGTATGATACTGTTGTAATGTGACGATATCCCGGGTGTTGACCTTTGACCCTATGAAGTGAGAAGGTTTGTCGCTGCACTCCATTGATTGATTTGCTTGTTATTTATGGGTCGTTATGCTAAAAGCTTTGCGGTCAGGTAAAGCACAAACAACGGATGTTACTGCTTAGTTTGACGATCTGTAATGAATAATCGTATCTGACAACTTTGGAATTCATAGAACTGCATTTTGTGTCTGAATGCTTCAACATGAACCAAATCTTTATGCACATGCTGTATAATCCGTTACAGGTGTTAGTGCAACGGTTCACGTGTGTGTGTGTGTGTGTGTGTGTGTGTGTGTGTGTGTGTGTGTGTGTGTGTGTGTGTGTGTGTGTGTGTGTGTGTGTGTGTGTGTGTGTGTGTGTGTGTGTGTGTGTGTGTGTGTGTGTGTGTGTGTGTGTGTGTGTGTGTGTGTGTACAGGTGAATGAGCGTACTGTATTTGAGCGCAGACATCTCACCATGGCAACCTCCACCTTTTTTGTTTCTGGCCACGTCACCTGCAGACCTCTGGCATGATGGGAGTTTTATCTTCATTTCTACAGGCTGTCAGTCACGCAGCAACCATGGCAACTGTTAACCCCTTTCATCACAACCCTTCACCCCGGCAAGCCCGGGACAAAAGTAAAAAAGATAATTCTGCAGCCGAGTGATTTTCCCGATTAGAAAATCGTTCTATTAAAGAAGAACTCCGGTGAGAATCACGGGCGCTCAGGAAGAGACTACGCTGCGGTGACAGATGGTGATTTTTCAGCATTTTAAAGTGCAGCGGAGTCCTGACAGCACTGGGATACAATGGAGGCATGACTCTCACAGATAGTTCGCCTTGGTAACAGATGGTTGGCGGCTAAAAAAAGCACGGTGAGCGAGCGAGGGCACATTTTCAGTGAGTCCCGGCCGCAAGTGTGTTGGGCACTCGGCCTCCGTTGATGTAGAGGAAGTCAACCAAGAGCGGGAGCTCCATCTGTCTCACTCCTCGGTGCACGTTTCATCCGTCCCACTGTCCCTCTCCTTTCTCCCCCTCTCTCCCCCCAGTGACATGACTGTGTTTGTGTTTGTGTCAGCGGGATGCTAAAATGGGTGAGCGGAGCTATTCTGCATATTAGAGTGCGGCACTAACAAGCCACGGCATCTCTGATGAGCTTGTTTGTGCCGCCGTTTGTTTGTGTGGTGTGTGTGTGTGTGTGTGTGTGTGTCTTGATTGTTTATCATCACTGAAATTAAATTTAAACAGCGTGTGTGTGTGTCTGTGTGTGTGTGTGTGTGTGTGTGCACTTCATGGCTGGTGCACGTGTGTTGTTTAGACGTAACTGTGTTCTCTAATAGATGTAAATGTGATGCATGTGTGTATTTGTGAATTCAATTGAGAGGAATGTGAGTGATGGTGTTTGTGAGTATGCAATAGATGTAGCAATAAGAATGCAAATTGGACGTGTGTGCGGGATGTGTGTGTACAGTGTGTGTGTGTGACCGTGGCAGAGGTTAACGAGAGCGGGGTGACAGAGACAGAGGAGTGTGTTATAATGATCCTGGCAAGTCCTTGGGCTTGTGTACGTGCAAGAAGCACATAAACCTTGAACTTCACTGCCTTTCTTCTCAGACTTACTTCTTTTTTTTAACACGTAGACACCTCATCTCTTCTTTTTTTTGTTGCATTGTAGCTTTGTTAAAGCTCTGCGGGGAAACTTTGGAGAAAACAGAACCTTTTATGTTCTTGGCCTCTTTTGGGTTACCTCAAAGATACATCATTTCCTGTTTGAAAATAATTGGCCATAACTTATTGTAAATGCAAATTAGTACCATTCAGTCAATGCTTCAATCTTCCTACTTCTTCTAACCAAAACATGCATTTTAGCTGAATAGCTTTGTGCATAAAATCTTTGTTGTCATTATTGTTAAAAGTAAAAATGTCACCAGATAAGACTGTAAAGCTGTACAAAGAGGAACAACTACGAAGCAGACTTGATGCAACGAAAACTGCAAATATGACTAAGAACAGGATTTCTCCGACTTCAAGTTGGAAATGTTCCGTTGCTCTGCTGTGATCTTCCTCTACCATGCTCCCATCATGCAGGTCCCCCTCTCTGAGCCACCCGGTATCTAAAGCCCTCTTCCTCTTTATCTTTTAGCTGCATTGTCCTTGTTTATCTGCTGCTAAAAGCCACAGTTCAGGGCTCGGCACAGATTATTAGAGATGCTCATTCTGTTTCATCTCTATCTGCTCCTCTATCTGTCCTTCTCTTTTATCTCCGGCTCTCTTCTTTTGTCCACCGGCTAGATTGGGTGGTTGAGAAGCAGGTAGATAAAGGCTGAAGTAGCCACCTGCGTCCCAAGCACCCACCCACACACACACATGTTCTTTCTGACGTTTGGCAGGAGTACCTGTAAGCTCATCTGTATCCCTATCAGTGTAGCCCTGAGGAAAAATGCTAATTTATTTTGAAGAGCTTGCAAATGGAAAGGTTTGGAGTGTGTGTGTGTGTGTGTGTGTGTGTGTGTGTGTGTGTGTGTGTGTGTGTGTGTGTGTGTGTGTGTGTGTGTAGCTGTGTATTACTGTATCAGTGTTTTTATGATTGCATGCAATACCTTATTTACACCCTCACTTTCAATCTTTTAAGATGTGTGTGTTTTGTTGACAGCAACCTGACGAGGGCTGTGGAGTTTCCAGGTAACTGGGCACCCCTGGGTATCCATGTGATCCCATACTGCTCCTCTCTCAGTGGACGGTAAGTACACACACACACACACACACACACACACACACACACACACACACACACACACACAAACACAAACACAAACACACACACTCCCATATTGTGCAAATACACACTCTCCCCCTACCACATGTAATCAGACATTCATAAGGAAAGGCAGATGGCAATGTTGACTTATAGAAATGCACAAGCGTTGGCATGTAATCATATCTGTGTTTACCTCCATGAATTCATATTTACTGTGTGTGTGTGTGTGTGTGTGTGTGTTGCTAGGACCCTGGGCCTGCACATTAAAGGCATCGAGGAAAACAGTCGCTCCAAGAAAGAGAATCTCTTCCAGCCGGATGAGTCTATCGTCCAAATCAACGACACGCCGCTCCAGGACAAGACCTTCGCACAGTGAGTATGAGTGCGGGGTGCGATCCCCAACACACACATCTAAGCAAAGCGTTACTAATGGGATCAGAAACGAGTAGCGGAAGGTTTTGAAAGCCTTCTACTAATGTGAATCGGTCACGGCTCCCCTCGATTAGTCGAGTTATTGGTCGTTTTGGTTTTAGTCAATAAATGTTTTTGTTTGTCTTTTAGTAATTTGATTAAAGACTTATTTCCAAGAAACTTCTGAGCACATCTCTGGTAAAAAAATAGCATTTTTAAAGTGATGCTTTTGCACGTTTCTTTGTTCAGATATGCAGATTTCCTGCTTTTCTCTGTTCACATTCACATCACATCACATTCAAATGAATGTCTTTGGATTTTGGACAAAACAAGACATTTTGCAGACATCACTTTGGACATTTTTCACTATTTTCTGACATTTAAAGACCAAACGATTAATCAATTCATCTCGAAAATAATCTGACCAAGAATTTCTTTCTTCGAGGACAGCCTTAGAATCCATTACTTATCTGCTCAGTTTAAGTTGGGCATTTTAGCAAAGTTTCTTAGTCTGCTATCTGGATGTTTTGTATAATAATCTTAATAATTTGCTACTAACAAATGAGTTGTGATAAGAGATGTGTTATGTCTTTGCAATCCAGATATTTTACCAACCTGGACCGGCCCCAAATATGGAACTCGCTATCCAAACTAGAAATGAGTGTCTGTGTTTCTTTATGCGTCAGGGATGTGATTCAGAGCTAAAACAAAAAGCAGAAATAGAATATCTTTCTTCTCCTTGTTTATGTGCGTCCTCCCCTACCCTGTGTATTGAGACACCTCACCCATCACTCATTTTGCTTCCTTTTATCAGCCAAAGGCAAATCATTATCTTCCTCTCGTGCCTCGCCATCTATTCTCAAAAGAAATGTGTGTGTGTGTGTGTCTCTCTGTGTTTCTTATTTCCTCCTCTCTCCGGTACACACACGTCGACAACCTCCCGTCCCCATTCTTTCTCTATTTTCTCCGTCCTCTCCACGGTGGAGCTGAATGGGTCCATTTAACTGCATCCCACTGTGTCGTCTGTGCTGTGTGAATGTTGTGCTGATAGTAGTCTATTAAGGCCTGCGATAGGAGCCTGCTGTCGGGGTCTCCCCCATCTGACAGGGGCCGCAATGTCCCAAACCAGCTGGAAGAGTCACTCTGTGCTTGATCCAAATTGAAATACAGCTCCATTAACGACGCACAAGCCTCATTCACCCTCCTCATCCTCTGCTGTCTTCTTCTTCTGTGTTCTGCTCGACTTTCTCCGTCTTTTTCTGCTGTTTTACAGTTTCCTCGTGGCAAATTCACGAGGCAAATTGGCTGCAGTGAGGGTGTTATAATTGAAGTGAAAAAGACTGCAGTCAGATGTCCCTTCCTGAATTTCCCATTTAACTTAAAATCACATGTATAAAAAGCAAACGTGTACATTATTTCCTCAATTTCTTTCCCTAGGTCCCAGGATGTGTTCCGCCACGCCATGTCGTCCTCCTCCGTGCGTCTGGAGGTCCTCCCCCTGGCCAACAAGCCGCGCTACGAGAAGAGCCTGATCGGTCAGCTTTTCACTGGCGACGGCAAAGACCCCCCGATAAAAGGAAAGAGTCCGATGGTGGTCCGTGCTAAAGGCGACTCCCGACCAGAACCCAAACAAGATGCCAAACTGAACACCAAGCTAGAAGTGAGGCGTCCAGACCCACGTGCCTGGACCCCGGAGCCAGCTGCGGTGAACACACCGCTGGCGGAGCGCCGGCCTGGGCACGGCTCCTTGGAAAGAGTGTCTCCCACATCTCCAACCAGGGCGGCGAGCTCCTCCCCGACACCCAGGAGCCAGAGCCCCCAGACCAGTAAGAGCCCTGTGCCCGGCCTGGCCAACCTTACCGGCAGGAAGGGCGGCAAGAAGTTCAAAATTGACCTGAAGAAAGGTAAATGTGCAGCTGAATTTGAATGAAAATGAATATACAGATGTTGTTTTTAACATTTTTGCAACAACCTCAAACTTCCACTTGGATTCCAGCCTGAACTAATTAGATGTTGGTGCTCATAGATCAATGTCACTGCGGCCATAACGCAAGAATGTATATGCTAATTGGGACAATTTCATACAAATCTGTAAATGGATAACATAATGAGGTGATGGCATTTTGGACAGACATGGATGTTAACTGCAACTTGACTTGAGTTTTTAATCATGTCTCAATTTGTCGGAGAACACAACAATTCTCAAAAAGCTTTGTTTTTCTGCTGATGTAATGTAAAGATGATATAAGTAGTCCCATATAAAACTCTGCACCACTGAAAGCTATTTTATCCCACATTGAAAGTAACTTTTCCACTTTTTATACTGCAGCCTTACATCGCGTCTGGGTGTTTTTGCTTTTAGATTTCAATCCAGACTGATTCAGTCTGGCTTCCAGCTGCGTTATCTATTATCCCTCTAAAATGCATCAGAGCTGGAGCGCTGATGTGTTGATAGCACTGGAATAGGTTTGTAGGACTGTGATAGGCTCTGTTCTAGCAACCTGTAGTGGTATGAGGCATTGAAAGGATAGCTGTAATTGGGCTGCATGCACACACTTGCTACAGGCACGCAGAGAAAGGCACCAAGATACCCAGATGAAAGGATAGAAGAAATTGGGCTCAAAGCCCTATTCACCGCACTTTTATTGTTAGTTTCTTTCTTTCCCCCCCGCATCTTTTCACCCCTCCCATTTTCTCCTCCTTTTCCTCTCCATCCTTCTTTTGTTAGATTTCTTTCCCCCCTGTCTACCTCCATCCCTTTCACCTGATGCAAGATCAGAGCAAAGGATATTATGGGGTTTCTAACACCCTCTCCCTTGGCAACAGGCTCTTTCTCTCCGTGATTGACAGGCGGTGAGGTTTAGGTGCGCTAATGTAGGGCAGGCAGAGGCTTAGCTTGGAGACCAGATAGCATCGCTCACCGCCTTTAGTATGCCACGCCGGCTTTACTCTCCCTGCACACACACACTCACCCACACACACAGAGCGTGGCACATTTCACTCATGGCTTGGGGCTTGTGAGGGCCGTGAAAAAGGGAGAGGGTGGAGGCTTCTGGGGGTTGATGACTCATGCGTATGTGTGTGTGGGGCCTCAGATACACACACACATACTTGTAAATGTATACACACAGATAAACGGAGGCTCACACCCACAAGGAAAATCTTTGTGGAAATCACGTTGCATCCCCGGGGAGGGAAGCTAGAGAAGGGAATAATATCTCTCAGGTTCTTCTCTCTCTCTCCTCCCTCCGCCCCCCACCTTCCTCCCATCTTCTCCCTCTACCTCCCTTCATCAACCACCGTTCGGCCTGCTCACACGTGAAATTAAAGGCATAGTCTGTCTAATCCGGCTCGGAGAGAAGCCTTCTCCCGGCGGCTCAGAGGCTGAGCCAGGCAACAAAACCCTCCAGAGGAAAACAAGCACTTAAACAGTAGTTAATGTGAGGAAGATGCTTAAACCACAGACTGGGTTCAGCAGGGCAGGAGAGGAGGAGGAGAGAGGGAAGAAGAGAGGAAGAAGAGAAGTGACAGAGAAGGAGGACGAGAGGGAAAATTCAATTAAAACGAAATTAAAAGTAATAAAGGTAATAAAGGTCTCGCCTGCTGGGGGATTGATGTCCCTAATGCTCACCGTGACGCGGGCTGCTTTGTTCCCGCAGGCACCGAGGGTCTGGGCTTCACCGTGGTAACCCGGGACTCCTCGGTCCACGGGCCAGGGCCCATCCTGGTGAAGAACATCCTGCAGCGCGGCGCGGCAGTCAAAGATGGCCGCCTGCAGTCTGGAGACCGCATCCTGGAGGTAAGACAGAACCCCGGCTGGTGATCTCCCACAGAGTAGAAAAGCAACCGTCACAGCAACAGACTCTGTTGTTGGCAGCAGCAGCAGCGGCGGCAGCAGCAGCAGCGCAGCGGCAGCAGCAGCAGGAAACACAGCTCTGTGGCTCACCTGCTGGTTCACTGAGGAAGTGTCCTGGGAAAATGTTTTTATCTTATCTGGATTTAACCAGAATTCTAAACATTTAACACGTGTTGGTGGAGCACTGAGTGGATAATACACTTTGCTATACTCCTGTGTGTGTGTGTGTTTTTGTGTGTGCGTAGGTGAACGGAGTAGACATGACAGGCCACAGCCAGGAGGAACTTGTGGCCATGCTGCGCAGCACCAGGCAGGGAGAGAGTGTGTGTGTTGTGGTCGCACGGCAGGAGGACATCTTCCTACCTCGGGAACTGGTAAGAGAGAAAAAACATAGCATCCACGTCCCCTCGTCTTCTTCGTTGGTCATTTCTGCTGATGATTTGTCTTCACTTTTGCGCTCTTTTTCCTGTCGCCTCTTCATCTTTGTTTAGTTTTTGGGAACGTTTCCTTCACATTGTGTCGTGTTCTGTGCCTCGTTCTCTCTCAAAGGACCTAACCTCTTTATGTTGATGCCCTTTTCCTATAAGCCACACAAACCCCCCCACTCAGAGCACGCTCCGGCCTTCCTGTCCCACTCTGCTTTGTTGACACAGCGATGCCAGAGGAAGTCACACACACAAGCCGCAGCCGCCCCGCAGGAAACGTGCGAGCATGTCCACGCATGTCCACACACCGCGAGCGTTACGTGACCGTTAACCTGCAGCGGCTGACGGGGTCAGAGGTCAGCGTCACGGCTGTGAAACTGACACACAGTTTGACTGTGCCTCACTGGGGGACATTTTATCAATAAACACACACTTTTAAACATATACACTACCAGCCAGCTGGCCCCTTGAAAGTCACCCGCTCTCTGTAAATGATGTTTTTCGCCTGCGCCGCTTCTATTCTCTCCCCTCGGTGTCCTCGGTGGTTATTCTGATTATTCCCTCTCCGCTACTTCAAAGAGCTCAGAGTAAGACGCGCAGGGCTTTGTAGTGACTGATGCATATTCACACCTAGAGTGGCTGCGCACACACTCGTGCACACAAACTCCTAAACACCTAGTCCTTGGTAAAAAAAAAAAAACCACTCTCTCACACACACGTGTACACAGACATCACACAATCTTTAAACAGCCGAGTTACTGCTTCCAAAAATAGTTTGCCCTCATTAATGGCCCAGCAGTGTTGGCATAACAAGTGCACTTTGAAGAGCCTCTACAGTCTTCATCTAACACTTGCTTGTATTTGGGCATTAGAGACTTAAAGAGAGGGTGCGGGGGGGGTGCAAAGGCAGAATGAGAGAGAGCCTTCACTCCTGTTTCTGTCGAGGCTGCTGAAGTTGTCGGTGCCCCGTGAGATCTGGCCCTTATCTCCAGCACAGTCCTCCACCTCAAAGACGGTTTGATGTACCCTAAGCGCGCACACACACACACACACACACTAGTATATTTACAGACACCACACACAAGCACTCTAGAAGTTCTGTGCAGACCCTCAAAGAGCGAAGGATTACATAAATACACAGATACCACGGTGAAAAAGTTCCTCATGAAAGTAGCCCAAAGATGTGACTACATACCCCCACCTTCCCAAAATCGACACTCTACTGCAAAATTACAAACCAAGAAGATTTTCTTTCTCCCTCCTTGCAGGTTTTAATTGCTCGGCTCTTATTCCTGCTGCTCTCATGTAGTAAATTGTAGTGGAAATGCATTTAGAGGAGCGGCTCGTGTCGATTCGGTCGCTCAAAAGATGTAATGATGATGATGGAGACGCATTAAGTCGACGTGGCCATCTGCTTCTCCCGTCGTATGAGAAACGCTTGTGCGTAGGTGTCCGGCTGCATTTCTGTGTCTGACTGAGCGTAGATGCTCATGAATATTTATCGATGTCTTAGAGGCTGTGATATCTTGTAAAAACTCCCTGCAAGCAGCCCGCATGACTACGGTCATTTGTTAAAAGAAAGAAATCTGATGCAAATCAGCAGTTCATTATCACAGATTTAAATTCAGTAGCTGTGGAGATTAATTGGCTGAATTAAAAGTTTCTTTCTCTAACTCCAAATATCGGCTTATTGCATATATCAAGGTTTCATTTGGGCTTCGACATTTTTCCAAGCAGAAGGAGTTGACTTGACAGTGTCAGATTCGTTATCTGGGACCATTTCTGCCACGTTGTGATGATATGATCAGTAAGTACAGACCCCCTGCTTCTGCTCTGCCTCTCCTGCGTCTCACCTCTCAGGCGTTTTCTGTAAAATCCTCATCACGTTTTCAATCCTGTCACTGTCTCGCCCGCCCGAAAACCCATAAACAAGTTACCCGGCTCTATTACGGCTGGATAAATCCGATTTTCTTTGTCATAATTCTTAGGAAAGTATCAGTCCACAGCAGTGCAGAGGGATGAAAAAGAAAGGTCATTACTCATAGCCGAGTGTCCTTGTATCCAAAATCATTAAATCGAAAGTCTGACTAAACCTGAAACTGACACCAGAAAAGGAAGTCAAGGAAGTCTGCTCTCACAGCTGAGCAGGAGAATATTTGAAAAATATTAAACACATTTGCACTGTGAAGAAGAAGGTGTGTGACCCCTGCTCTCACTTCACGCTCACACACATGCCAGTCTTGCCTCTAATCATGGCAGCGTTATTGACTAGTGGTACGTTAACAGGGCTTTTACAGTGACCCATAAGCGAGGCGAGCGGCCAACATTGCACTGATGTCAGTAGAAATACACCCAGTGATACTTGACTAAGGGAAGATGGAGATTAGAGGTCGGCTCGGCTAAACGGCAGCAACCCTGAAGCTGGTCAGGGGTCAGTGTTGTGCCAGACACTCAGCAGAAAAGACACTTGCTGACACAGCAGTTAGAACCCCGGGTCATCGGGGTCTAAAGGCCGGTTTTTTGTTCTCCGTGCACCATCTGCTACCAGCAAAGATTTATATTCTCCTCTCCAGCATCATAGTCTTTTTGACTTTTTTTTCTCTCCCTTGTACAGCAAAGTGGACTTTTAGAGGAGCTGAGCTGAGCTGCTGATTGATTAGTTTTCAATAGCGAGGGATTGATGTTTCATGAGCAGCGTGTGCTTCTGTGAAAGCACTCGGCGGTCCTGGGAGGCACACTGGTCTCTTTCAGTCAAAAAAAGACAAACAGCCATGTGAATTAGCCTCATCATTAGGACACAAAAGGACGAGCGTATTCCACCCCGTCTCCCGCGCTCACACGCACACTCCAAGTAATTAAAAAGTGATAACTTCTAATCACAGTTTCATTCCTGTCAGCATTTCTGCGTCTCCAACGCTCGACGCTCTCATTCTATCACGGGGCCTCGTTTTGTTTGAGATGACAAAAGTAAAAAGAATAATTCTGCAGTCGAGGTGATTTCCCCCGATTGGAAATCGTTCTATTAAAAAAGAAACTCCGGTTAGAAATCACGGGCGCTCAGGAAGACTACTCTGCCGGTTGAACAGATGGTGATGTTTTCCAGCATATTTTAAAGTGGCAGCGGAGTCCTGACCAGCATGGGATACAAATGGGGCATGACTCTCACAGATAGTTCGCCTTGGTAACAGATGGTTCGGCTCAAAAAAGCACTGGTGAGCGATCGAGGGCACATTTTCAGTGATTCCCGCCGCAACGTGTTTGGCCATCGTGCCTCCTTGAGTAGAGGAAGTCAACCAATACGGGAGCTCCATCTGTCTCACTCCCGTGCAACAGTTTTCCTATTCCAATTCCACTGTCCTCTCCTTCTCCCCCTCTCTCCCCCCAGTGGACATGACTGTGTTTTGTGTTTGTGTCAGCGGGATGCTAAAGGGTGAGCGAGCGATTCTGCATTAGAGTGCGGCCGTAACAAGCCACGGCATCTCTGATCGAGCTTGTTTTGTGCCGCGTTTGTTTGTGTGCGTGTGTGTGTGTGGTTGTGTGTGTGTGTGTGTCTTGATTGTTTTTCATCACTGAAATAATTAAACAGCTGTGTGTGTGTTGTGTGTGTGTGTGTGTGTTGCACTTCATGGCTGTGCACGTGTGTTGTTATAAGACGTACTGTGTTCTGCTAAAGATGGTAATGTGATCATGTGTGTATTGTGAATTCAATTGAAAGGAAATGTGATGTGATGGTGTTTGTGAGTAATGCAATAGATGTAGCAATGAAATGCAATTGGAACGTGGTGTGCGGATGTGTGTGTGTACAGTGTGTGTGTGTGGAACCCGGGCAGAGGTTTAACGCAGAGCGGGGGACCGAAAAACAGAGAGTTGTTATAATGACTCCTGGCAAGTCCTTGGGCGTTGGTACGTGCAAGAATCACTAAACCTTGAACTTCACTGCCTTCTTCTCAGACTTACTTCTTTTTTTTAACACGTATACACCTCATCCTTCTTTTTTTGGTTGCAATTTGGTAGCTTGTGTTAAAGCTCTGCGGGGAAACTTTGAGAACGCTACAAACCCTTTTATGTTCTTGCCTCTTTTGGGTTACCTCAAAGATACATCATTTCCTTGTTTGAAAATAATTTGGCCATAACTTATTGTAAATGCTCAAATGAGTACCATTCAGAGTCATGCTTTCATCTTCCTACTTCTTCTAACTTCTCTAACCACATGGCATTTTAGCTGAATAGCTTTGTGCAATACCAAATCTTGTGTCATTTATGTTAAAAGTAAAATTCACCACATAGACGTGTAAAGCTGTACAAAAGAGTAACAACTCGAAGCGACCTTGATGCCACGAAACTGCAAATATGACGTAAGAACAGGATTTCTTTCTCGACTTCAGTTGGAATGTTCCGTTGCTCTGCTGGTGATCTTCCTCAACCATTGCCCATCATTCAGTCCCCCTCTCTATGCCCACCCGGTTCTAAGCCCCCTCTTCCCTCTTTATCTTTTAGCTCTGCATGTCCTTGGTTATATCTGGCTGCTAAAAGGCCACAGTTCAGGGCTCCGTCACAGATTATTAAGATGCTCATTCGTTTTCATCTCTATCTGCTCCTCTATCTGTCCTTCTCTTTATCTCCGGCTCTCTACTTTTGTCACCGGCTAGATTGGGTGGTTGAAAAGCAGGTAATAAAGGCTGAAGTAGCCACCTGCGTCCCAAGCACCCCCCACACACCCCATGTCTTTCTGACGTTTTGGTCAGAGTACCTTAAGCTCATCTGATCTTCCTATCAGTGTAGCCCTATGGAAAAATGCCTAATTTTATTTTGGACTTGCAAAATGGAAAGGTTGGATGGTGGTGGTGTGTTGTGTGTGTGTGTGTGTGTGTGTGTGTGTGTGTGTGTGTGTGTGTGTGTGGTTTGTTGTGTGTGTGTACTGTGGTATACTGTATCGTGTTTTTATGATTGCCATGCAATACCTTATTTACAATCAAACACCCTCACTTTCAATCTTTTTAATGAGTTGTGTTTTTGTTGACAGCAACCTGAAACGAGGCTGTGGAGTTTCCAGGTAACGGGCACCCCCTGGGTATCCATTGATCCCATACTGCCCTCCTCTCCATTGACGGTAATTACACACACACACACACCAACACAAACACAAACCCACACACTCCCAATGTGCAAATACACACTCTCCCCCCCTACCACATTTAATCTACCATTCAAATGAAAGCCGTGCACTGTTTGACTTATATAAATGACAAGCGTTTGGCATGTATCATACTGTTGTTTTACCACACCCCTCCATGTATTTCAATATTTTACCTGTGTTTGTGTGGGGGTGTGTGGTGTTTGTTGCTAGGACCCTGGCCTGCCACATTAAAGGCACTCGAGAAACAAGTCGTCCAGAAAGAAATCTCTTCCAGCCGGATTAGTCCTATCTGTCCAAATCAACGCCACGTCCGGCTCCAGACAAGACCTTCGCACAGTGATAGATGAGTGCGGGGGTGCGAATCCCCAAACCACACACAATCTACCAAATGCTTACTAATGGGGATCAGAAACTGAGTACGGAACTGTTTTTGAAAAGCCCTTCTACTATTAAATCGGTCCACGGCTCCCCTCGATTAGTCAGTGTTTTTTTTGTATTGGTCCTTTTGGTTTATCGTCATAATGTTTTTGTTTTGTCTTTTGTAATTTGATTAAAGCTTACTTTCCAGAAACTTCTGAGCACATCTCTGGTAAAAAAATAGCATCTTTTTTAAAAGTGATGCTTTTTGCACGTTTCTTTTTTCATTGTTAGATGCAAGATTCCTGCTTTTTCCTCTGTTACATTCACATCACATATCACATTCAAATGATGTCTGTTGATTTTTGGAGACAAACGAAGATCATTTTTTTCAGACATCACTTTGGACTTTTTTCACTATTTTCTGAGCCTTTAAACAAACAAACGATTAATATTTCATCTCGAAAATAAATTCCACCAAGAATTTCCCCTTTCTTTCTTCGAGGACAGCCTTAGAATCCATTACTACTTACTCTCTCAGTTAGTTGGGCATTTTTAGCAAGTTTCTTAGTCTGCTATCTGATGTTTTGTATAATAATCTTAATACTTTGCATAACAAATGAGTTGTGAATAGAATGTGTTATGTCTTTGCAATCCAGATATTTTTTACCAACCTGACGCGGCCCCAAATATGAACACTGTCGCTATCCAAACTAGTAATATGATGTCCTTTGTTTTCTTTAATGAGTCAGGGAATGTATTCAAGCTAAAAACAAAAAAGCCAGAAAATAGAATATCTTTCTTTCCTCCTTGTTTATGTGCGTCCCTCTCCCTAACCCTTTTATTGAGACACCTCACCAACCTCAACTCATATTTGCTTCTTTGTATCGCCAAGGGCAAATCATTATCTTCCTCTCGTGCCTCGCCAGTCTATTTCTCAAAAAATGTGTGGTGTGTGGTGTCTCTCCTGTGTTTCTTATTGTCCTCCTCTCTCTCGGTACACACACGTCGACAACCTCCCGTCCCCATTCTTTCTCTATTTTCTCCCGTCCTCTCCACGGTTGGCAGCTGAAGAGGGTCCATTTAACTGCATCCCACAGTGGTCGTCTGTGCGTGTGTGAATGTTGTTGCTGATAGTCGTCTAATTAAGTGCCCTGCCGATAGGATGCCGTGCTGTCGTGGTTCTCCCCCATCTGACAGGGCCCGCATGTCCTGCCAAGCCACTGGAAGGTCCACTCTGTGCTTGAGTCCAAATTGAAATTACATCCCATAACGACGCACAAGCCTCATTCCATTTCAACCCTCCTCTATCCTCTGCTGTCTTCTCGGTCTTTCTTGTGTTGCTGCTCTGACTTTCTTCCGTCTTTTTCTGCGTTTATTACAGTTTTCCTCGTGGCAATCACGAGGCACATTGGCTGCAGTGAGGGTGGTTATAATTGCATGGAAAATAAGCTGTCGTCAGATTCCCTTCCCTGAATTTCCATTAACTTACAATCACTGTATAAAAAACGGTACATTATTTCCTCCAATTTCTTTCCTATGGTCCCAGGATTGTGTTCCCACCGCCTGTCTTCCCCTCCTGTGCGTCTGGAGGTCTCTCCCCCTGGGCCAACAAGCCCGCGCTACGAGAAAGCCTGATCGTCAGACTTTTCACTGGCGACGGCAAGACCCCCGATAAAGGAAAGAGTCCGATGGTGGTCCTTCTAAAGGCTACTCCCCCGACCAGACCCAACAGAATTGCCAAAACTGAACACCAAGCTAGAAGTTGAAGGCGTCCAGACCCGCGTCCTGTACCCCCGGACCAAGCCGCGGTGAACCACCGCTGCGGAGCGCCTGCCTGGGCCAACGCTCCTTGGAAAGAGTTTCTCCCCCACATCTCCAACCAGGGGCGGCGAGCTCCTCCCCCGACACCCAGGAGCCAGAGCCCCCAACAGTACGAGATCCCCTGTGCCCGGCCTGTGCCAACCTTACCGGCAGAAGGGCGGCAAGAGAAGTTCAAAATTGACCTGAAGAAAGGTAAATGTTCGGCTGAATTTGAATGAAAATGATTCAGATGTTTGTTTTTTAACATTTTTTGCAACAACCCTCAACTTTTCCACCTTGATTCCACAGCCTGAAACTAATTAGATGTTGGTTGCTCATATCAATGTCACTTGCGGCATAACGCAAGAATGTCTATGCTAATTGGGACAATTTCATCAAATCGTGTAAAAGGATACATAATGAGGTGATGGCATTTTGGGACAGAACTGGATGTTTTTAACTGCACTTACTTGAGTTTTTATCATGTCCTCAATTTGGTCGGAGAACACAACAATTCTCAAAAAGCTTTGTTTTTCTGCTGATGTAATGTAAAGATGATATAATAGCCCATATAAAACTCCTCTTCAACCACTGAAGCTATTTTCTCCCACATTGAATAACTTTTCCACTTTTATACTGTCCAGCATTACAACGCGTCGGGGTGTGTTTTTTGCTTTTTAGATTTCATCCAGACTGATTCAGATCTTGCTTCCAGCTGCGTTTATTTATATCCCTCAAAATGGCATCATCAGAGCTGGAGCGCTGATAGTTTAATAGCACTGGAATATTGTGTAGACTGTGATAGGCTCTGTTCTAGAAACCTGTAGTGGTAATGAATGGCATTGAACAAGTGATACTGTAATTGGGCTTGCATGCACACACTTGCTCAACAGGCAACGTCAGAAAGGCCACCGAAGATAAATACCCATATGAAGGATATAAAAAATTGGCCTCAAAGCCCTATTCACCCGCAACTTTTATTGTTAGTTTCTTTTCTTTCCCCCCCCCATCTTTTCACCCCCCCATTTGCTCCCTCCTTTTCCCTCTCCATCCTCTTTTGTTAGATTTCTTTCTTCTCCCCCTGTCTACTCCATCCCTTTCAACCTGAATGCCAGATCAGAGCAAAGGATATTATGGGTTCTAACACCCTCTTCTCCCTTGCAACGGCTCTTTCTCCTCTCCGTGATTGACAGGCGGTGAGGTTTTTAGGTGCGCTAATGTAAGGGCAGCGCAGAGGCTTAGCTTGGAGACCAGTATGCATCGCCACCGCTTTAGTAATGCCAGCGGCCGGCCTTTACCTCTCCCTGCAACACACTCCCTCACCCACACACACAAGCGTGTGGCAGACATTTCACCATGGCTGGGGCTTGTGAGGCCGTGAAAAAGGGAAGAGGGTGGAGGCTTCTGGGGGTTGATGACTCAATGCCGTGTGTGTGTGGGGGCCTCAATACCACACACATACTTGTAAATGTATCCCACACAGAAAACGGAGCTCACCCCACAAGGAAATCTTTGTGGAAATCACGTTGCATCCTCCCCGGGGAGGGAAGCTAGAGAAGGGAATAATATCTCTCAGGTTCTTCCTCTCTCTCCCTCCTTCCCCCCCCACCTTCCTCCACATCTTCTCGCCTCTACCCCCTCCCTTCATCAACCACCCACCGTTCGTCCTTCTCCCAACGTGAAATTAAAAGGCCATAGTCTGTCCTAAATCCGGCTCGGAGAGAAGGCCTTCTCTCTCCTTCTCCCCCGTCGGCTCTAGATGGCTGAGCCAGGCAACAAACCCTCACAGAGGAAAAACAAGCCTTCAAAACATTAGTTAATTGAGGAAATGCGTAAACCACAGACTGGGTTCAGCAGGGGCAGATAGGAGGAGGAGAAGGGAGAAGAGAGGAAGAATATAAGTACATAAGAAGGAGTACGAGAGGGAAAATTCAATTAAAAACGAAATTAAAAGTAATAAAGGTAATAAAGGTCTCCGCCTGCTGGGTGGATTGAATGTCCCTAATGCTCACCGTGACGCGGGCTGCTTGGTTTCCGCGCATCCCCGATGGTCTGGGCTTCATCCACCTCGTGGTAACCCGTGGACTCCTCGGTCCACGGGCCAGGGCCCCATCCTGGTGAAGAACTCCTGGCAGGCGCGGGCGGCAGTCAAATGGGCCGCCTGCAGTTCTGGAGACCGCATCCTGGAGGTAAGACAGAACCCCCCCGGCTTGTGTAATCCCCACAGAGTTAGAAAGCACGTCACAAGCAACGCACTTCTGTTGTTGGCAAGCAGCGCAGCGGCGGCAGCAGCAAGCAGCGTCAGCACAGCAGCAAGCCGCAGCGGCAGCAGCAGCACGCAGCGGCAGCAGCAGAGCCAGCGCAGCAGCAGGAAACACAGCTCTTGGCTCACCTGCTGGTTCCTGAGGAATTGTCCTGGGAAAATGTTTTTATCTTATCTGGATGTTAACCAGAATTCTAAACATTGTAACACGTGTTTGGTGGAGCTGAGTGGAATAATCACACTTTGCTTTATATACTCCTGTGTGTGGGTGTTTTTTTGTTTGGTGCGTAGGTGAATGGAGATAGACATGACCAGGGCCCACCATGAGGAAACTTTTGGCCATGCTGCGCAGCACCAGCAGGAGAGAGTTTGTGTTGTGGTCGCACGGCAGGAAGGACATCTTCCTACCTCGGGAACTGGTAGAGAAGAACAAAACACAGCACATCCACGTCCCCTTCTGTCTTCTCTTTCGTTTGTCATTCTGCTGTGATGATTTTGTTCTTCACTTTTGCGCTCCTTTTTTCCTGTCGCCTCTTCATCTTGTTTAGTTTTTTGGGAAAGTTTCCTTCACATGTGTGTTCGTTTCTGTCCTCGTTCTCTCAAAGGACCTAACCTCTTTATGTTGATGCCCCTTTTTCCTTATAAGCCACACAAACGACCCCCCACTCAAGAACCGCTCCGGCCTTCCTGTCCCTCTGCTTTGGTGACACTAAAGCGATGCCTCAGAGGAAGTCACACACACAATGCCGCAGCCGCCTCCTCCGCAGGAAACGTCTAAGCATGTCCAGCATGTCCACACACCGCCGAGCGTTACTGTGACCTTAACCTGCGGCGGCTTGACTGGGTCAAGGTCCATCGTCAAAACGGCTGTTAGAACTGACACACCTTTGACCTGTGCCTCACTGGGGGAACATTTTTATCAATAAACAACGCACACTTTTAAACATATACACTACCAGCCAGCGGCCCCTTGAAAGTTCACCCCGCTTTCGCACCATTCTCATGTTTGCAGCTCTGCGGCGTCGATGTGTGTAGGTGATATTTGCAGGAGACGTATGTGTGTTTTTAAAGCATGGATTTACTCGCTGTGTGACGGAGGGGTCCACCGGAGAATTGGGTGTGGTGGTCGGGGGGTTGCTAAGGAGCGGGTTGGTGGGCGGGAGCTTTTCAGCCATTAGTACTGGTGACACAATGAAAGTGACAAGGCAGAAGGACCTAATTGCACCCTTCTTGTCTTTAAACGATTTGGGGCAATTGCTCTCCCCCACTCATTGGCGTGTTAGAGCGTCCCGCAACAGTTTGACGACGCCGTTTTCTCTCTTGTCTTCCTACATTTCTCCCTCATCCTTTTTTTTTTTTGTATTCGTTTTCCCTGGGGGTTGTTGATTTCGCCGACTTAAAAATAGAGCCCTGCCTGACCATGGGGCAGGGATGGAGGGAGGGGGAGGGAGAGTTAGACAGATAGAAATGTACATAGAGTGAAGCAAGGACAGCGGCGTGCGTCGGGAGCTCAGCGTCCGCGCGGTCGTTCTCTCTTCGCTGTCTGCAAAGGTGATTGATGCGGCGTTAGATTGTTTTGCTAATTGGCGACGGGCCTCCTCGTATTCCTGTTTGTTTAGTTGTGTGTGTGTGTGTGTGTGTGTGTGTAAACGTAGACACTCTTAATGTGTCACTTTAGCTGTATCATGTTGACTGAATGGGTTTGTTTGTGTTTTTCTTTTTTAAACAGGAAATCAACCATGTACTGAAAGGAGCTTTGGACCGGCTGCAAAACAGACCACCCCCCGCCAAGATGAGCCAAGTTAACTTCAGGTAAGAGTGTGCGTGTGGTGTGTGTGCTGTGTGTTTCTGGATGTCCTAATGGCAGCAGACAGATCATACTGTAGCTGTGTACGCTGCCGTGTTGGAGTCTGGGATTATCCTTCCTGTCTTTGTTTGACAGCCTGACACTGGATTAAACAGTTGGTGTGTGTGTGTGTGCGTGTGTGTGTGTGTGTGTGTGTGTGTCCCATACGTGGTGGTGGGCTATAATCTGTATGTGGAGGAGCAGAGGTGAGTTTTGAACAGGGGTTGGAGGGAAGTTCCTGCTTACACTTATTGTAAAAGTTGAAATGACAACAAGGCAAGTTACTTGGATACTTTTGTAATGTAATAGATTACAGATATCTAGTTATCCAGTTAAACATGTAGGTAATTTAAATATTTTAATTACTTCATCAAAGGGATGTAACTTACATCACTTTTCTAACAAATGTTCTAATCTGGGCTGAAAAGTCCTGAAGTGATTGATAACTGTAATTTAAATAAAAATGTTCAGTAACTGATTACATTTATATTTATATGGTCATTTAATTACCATATAACATATAACCACATACTCCGTCACATGTAACTAGTTACTCACCAGCGCTGCTTGTGTGGCAGATTTCATACACAGGGTTGAAAGTGCTTTACGTTAGGACGTAGACACTAAAACAACAGAATCCAAAAAAGTGTCGAAGGATGTAAATACATCCCAAAATTCACTTTCCAAAAGCGTTGCTCTTCTAGCTTTTCGGTCCTCACGAGGCAAGGTCAGGAACATTACCATGTAAAGTAGTAGGGCTGCACCTAATGATTTGCATTATTGATTAATATGTTGGGCTTTTTTTAGGTTCATCAATCTCAGTCGGTCCCGCGGGGACGCCGGTGTTCCGCCCACCGTGAGAG